>NC_056433.1:61018364-61318364 GCF_018296145.1 Oncorhynchus tshawytscha | reverse complement strand
GAATGAACAAGTAAATAATACAAGGACAACAAATGGGCACTGAGCTTGTCACTGAGAGAAAAATAGGAAAGATATGGTGTCTAAAAATGTAATCAAACATCATATCAGGATAAGATGCTACCACAATGAAGAGACAGGAAAAGCGTTAACGAAAGCTTGCAGGACCAGAGCGTTTTGTCTGGGGGAGTCAGTGATAGTAAATCACATCTCTGTTTGGAGGTATACTGCACTAAGCTGATAAGGACAGTCATCGTATACCTCTGCTTCTGTTTCCATGACAATGTGAAAATGACTAGTGCACTTATTTATTGCTCAGCCATTTAACACGCATAGATAATGCTGTAACTTGTTTGGAGTTGTCGTGACATGGTCAACAGCTACAGTATAATCTCAGAGTAGTAGTGTTATCTTGATTCTAATCATGTATCCTTACTTGAGATCCATGTGTGCACCGATTACACATGCATACTGTAGCTCAAGTTAGGATTCTGCCCACAAGTAAGAAATTCTCAGCAAATATACATGGTCATATAGGAAAGGCCTCTTTTACTGTATATCCACTGTGTAATACACTCTTAGAGAAAAAGGTGCTATCTAGAACCAATAAGGGTTCTTCAGCTGTCCCCATAGGAGTACCTTTGAAGAACCCTTTTGGGTTCCATGAAGAACCCTTTCAACAGTGGGTTCTACATGGAACCCAAAATGGTGAAACTTGCAACCAAAAAGGGTTATTCAAAGGGTTATCCTATTGGGACAGCCAAAGAACCCTTATTGGATTTAGATAGCACATTTTTGGAACCCTTTTTGCTAAGAGTGTACTGAGCACAGCATGTAGCCTATTCCCTCCAGCCAGGACAGTACTCGGGGGTATTTGGATCATGTTCTAATGAACCATTTGCAATTATGAGTGCCGGTCCCTACTCAGTGCTCTGTGGTAAACCCAGGGAGCAGGATCAAAACCTGCTTCAATCTTCTGTGGCCTCTGACAGCTGCCCTGAGAGACTGCCTGGACCCATGGCTACAGGCATTATCTCTGGTCAGCTACCCAGATACACCAGAGACCCATATCCCCTGCACGCAGCTGCCTGCCCCCAGAGATAACATATTTTATACTATACTCGTTCATATGGGAAATCTCTACTACTTAAATCTTTATCACTCCACTTCTTTTCACAGCACTAGGGACTTGACCTTGATTGAGGCTGTTTAATCGTGTGCAGTTATTTTCTAACACCCTGGAATCCATTTGTTCATTTCACGGAATGTAATTATTGCAGAATCTTGGGAAAATCAATTCTCTTTACCACTAGGCTACCAAACCTCAATGTGCTGATGGGGAAAGTTCTCAGAATTGTGCTAAGGGCGATTGTGCTAAGGGCGATGTCAAGGTTAACTAAATAAATGCAGGCAGAGATTCATACTTTTTCCCTAGTTTTTCCTGACACCCACACTGCCAAATAACCCGTGAGTTACATACACTACAGTTCAAAAGTTTGGGGTCCCTTAGAAATGTCCTTGTTTTTGAAAGAAAAGCTATTTTTTGTCCATTAAAATAACATCAAATTGATCAGAAATACAGTGTAGACATTGTTAATGTTGTAAATGACTATTGTAGCTGGAAATGGCAGATTTTTTAAATGGAATATCTACACAGGCGTACAGAGGCCCATTATCAGCAACTATCACTCCTGTGTTCTAATGGCACGTTGTGTTAGCTAATCCAAGTTTATAATTTTAAAAGGCTAATTGATCATTAGAAAACCCTTTTTCAATTATGTTAGCACAGCTGAAAACTGTTGTTCTGATTTAAGAAGCAATAATACTGGCCTTCTTTAGACTAGTTGAGTGTCTGGAGCATCAGCATTTGTGGGTTCGATTACAGGCTCAAAATGACCAGAAACAAAGACCTTTCTTCTGAAACTCATTAGTCTAAATGATCACAAGAACGGTGAGCAAAAATCCCAGAACCACACGGGGGGACCTAGTGAATGACCTGCAGAGAGCTGGGACCAAAGTTACAAAGCCTACCATCAGTAAAACACACTACGCCGCCAGGGACTCAAATCCTGCAGTGCCAGATGTGTCCCCCTGCTTAAGCCAGTACATGCCCAGGCCCATCTGAAGTTTGCTAGAGAGCATTTGGATGATCCAGAAGAAGATTGGGAGAATGTCATATGGTCAGATGAAACCAAAATAGAACCTTTTGGTAAAAACTCAACTCGTCGTGTTTGGAGGACAAAGAATGCTGAGTTGCATCCAAAGAACACCATACCTACTGTGAAGCATGGGGGTGGAAACATCATGCTTTGGGGCTGTTTTTCTGCAAAGGGACCAGGACGACTGATCCGTGTAAAGGAAAGAATAAATGGGGCCATGTATCGTGAGATTTTGAGTGAAAACCTCCTTCCATCAGCAAGGGCATTGAAGATGAAATGTGGCTGGGTCTTTCAGCATGACAATGATCCCAAACACACCGCCCGGGCAACGAAGGAGTGGCTTCGTAAGAAGCATTTCAAGGGCCTGGAGTGGCCTAGCCAGTCTCCAGATCTCAACCCCATAGAAAATCTTTGGAGGGAGTTGAAAGTCCGTGTTGCCCAGCAACAGCCCCAAAACATCACTGCTCTAGAGGAGATCTGCATGAGGGAATGGGCCAAAATACCAGCAACAGTGTGTGAAAACCTTGTGAAGACTTACAGAAAACGTTTGACCTCTGTCATTGCCAAAAAAGGGTATATAACAAAGTATTGAGATAAACTTTTGTTATTGACCAAATACTTATTTTCCACCATCATTTTAAAATAAATAAATTAAAAATCCTACAATGTGATTTTCTGGATTGTTTTTCTCATTTTGTCTGTCATAGTTGAAGTGTACCTATGATGAAATTTACAGGCCTCTCTCATCTTTTTAAGTGGGAGAACTGGTGGCTGACTAAATACTTTTTTGCCCCACTGTAAATGTGGTCTGGTAAAGCAGGTCTATTCCGTTAGAGATATGGAGAACCGCAGCACTACTTGTTTTCATTTATTTACTTCTAATCGGGGACTGATTGAGACCCATGACACCAGATTAGCGATCTGTCAGCCAATCAATAATATTAATTGACAGGATTGAGAAAATAAGACCAGTCGTATGTAAGCCCTCAAGAGAATTGAACTGCCCTAAGGTAAAGTATATGTTGGTAAAACATAGATTCATAGCCAAACTATCAGGAAGCATTAACATTAACAAGTGGCTGTTTAGAGGCTCCAATAGGTGTGCATTACTTGTTCTGAAAATAGCTATTTACTTCTTAGCTAGCAACAGGTATGGAAAAGGGAGACCATCTTCTATTCAATGTACAACAGACAACAAGTATTAGGAAGCAGATATATGAATTGAAGTGGGTTAGATTACCACCTGTTCTAAAATGATAGGCTCCTGACCTAGGCCTATTGTTTACCAAACTGACATAGAATCAGTACATAGATTATGTTTCCTTTTCAAATAAAACACTAAACAAGGAAGTGTTGAATTATCTTAGGCCGACAATTGTTGCCTCTCGCCTGGGTTCCACAACAATTCAGACAACTTCAGGGAAATCTAATTTTAATCTAATCCTGTCGTTGTGTCCCACATCTCAATCTTCATCTTGTATGTGTGTATCTTCAAATTGTATCAGTCATTACAATTCCATAAACTGTGACAGCATAATTTTCTGATTGACTTTCAAAAGCAAGTGCATATTGCTTATAATAACATTATGGCAATTTCAAAATGAGAACATTTTGATTTCCATTCTGTTTCAATTTCAGTTTGGCATAATATCAATATGTCCATTATGCATCACTGAAAACATCTCTCAGAGTGATTCTGACCATTTTGGGATCAAAAACACAATGACTATCGTCATTGTCGTTTGCGCTTAATCAACACGATACAGTAACAAGTAATGTATTCATGCAAAAAGTGTATTGATAGTTAATTACACAGACCACGCATTCCCGAGTTTTCTACTGTGCTCATAAAAGCCCTGCTATTGTTAATCCTTCTGTGCAGTATATTGCTGGCAAAGAGAATTAAACAATCCACATAATTGTGGATTAATTAGTAGAATAACTGTTTGAAGAACACCAACCCATTAATATGCTAATGTTCCTGCCAAGAATATGGGCTAAATCTTCATGGAAGACATCTCTTCAGCTAAAAACCCAGTGAGGTGTTAAATGCAGTGTCTACCCAAAGGTATTTCAATCAACTCTGCTTTATTTGAGGGCATGTATTTGAAATTATTACCTAGATTACAAAAAATAATGGTGATACAGTGAACGTGTGAACAGCGTACACATGACAGTTATTTCTCTAGTGCACAGTATATTGCATTTTGATTTTGAGAGATTCACAGTCTTGTCTGATATACTCTGATGTTTGTCACATAGGTAAATGTATGCTCTCTGTGTCAAATACTTAAGCTTTTGTGAAGACAAAGATCTAATCCAAACATCAATGAAGAAAGCTAATAGCTTTTCTAAACTTAAGAGTTGGATGATGTGGATCTGATGAGGTAATATATTCAAATTCAAGCATATACATATGCAGGCCTGTTGATATAATATATTCATATTTGGGTATATATTGTACAGTTGAAGTCGGAAGTTTACATACACTTAGGTTGGAGTCATTAAAACTCGTTTTTCAACTAGTCCACAAATTTCTTGTTAACAAACAAAAAACAAATTGTAGACCTCCACAAGTCACAAATATAAACACCATGGGACCACGCAGCCGTCACTCCGCTCAGGAAGGAGAGACAGAATGTCTCCTAGTGATGAACGTACTTTGGTGCGAAAAGTGAAAATCAATCCCAGATCAACAGCAAACGACCTTGTGAAGATGTTGGAGGAAACAGGTACAAAGGTATCTATATCCATAGTAAAACGAGTCCTATATCGACATAAGCTGAAAGGCCACTCAGCAAGGAAGAATCCACTACTCAAAATCCGCCATAAAAAAGCCAGACTACGGTTTTCAACTGCACATGGGGACAAAGGTCGTACTCTTTGGAGAAATGTCCTCTGGTCTGATGAAATAAAAATAGAAATGTTTGGCCATAATGACCATCATTATGTTAAGAGGAAAAAGGGGGATGCTTGCAAGCCGAAGATCACCATCTCAACCGTGACTCATGGGGGTGGCAGCATCATGTTGTGGGGGTGCTTTGCTGCAGGAGGGACTGGTGCACATCACAAAATAGATGGCATCATGAGGGAGGAAAATGATGTGGATATATTGAAGCAACATCTCAAGACATCAGTCAGGAAGTCAAAGCTTGGTCGCAAATGAGTCTTCCAAATGGACAATGACCGAAATCATACTTCCAAAGTTGTGGCAAAATGGCTTAAGGACAACAAAATCAAGGTGTTGGAGTGGCCATCACAAAGCTCTGACCTCAATCCCATAGAAAATGTGTGGGCAGAACTGAAAAAGGTTGTGCAAGCAAGGAGGCAAACCTGACTCAGTTATACCAGCTCTGTCAGGAGGAATGTGCCAAAATTCACCCAACTTATTGTGGGAAGCTTGTGGAATGCTACCCAAATCGTTTGACCCAAGTTAAACAATTTAAAGGCAATGCTACCAAATACTAATTGAGTGTATGTAAACTTCTGACCCACTGGGAATGTGATTAAACAAATAAAAGCTGAAATAAATCATTCTCTCCACTATTATTTTGACATTTCACATTCTTAAATTAAAGTGGTGATCCTAATTGACCAAAGACAGGGAATTGTTACTTGGATTAAATGTCAGGAATTGTAAAAAACTGAGTTTAAATGTAGTCGGCTAAGGTGTATGTAAACCTCTGACTTCAACTGTATATACATACTGTATGAATATATTTAAAAGTAGATTTATATTGTATATCCCTGTATAACAGTGCATTAACAGACATACATCACTAAAACATACATTAGAGCTAGTGACATTGGTATTTATTGAGTAAGTAGATGAGGATGTTTTACTGAATTAAATCACTTATCCAGCCTCCCATTTGGGACTACCTCAGGAATTCAGGTTTGGATGATATGCAGCTCTTGCCCCTTAAGGCTGTCTCTCTTGAACAGGCCGTTCTTAAGCCAGAGGATTCTCTGATGAATGTGTTTGAGTGCCAGAAGTAAGGTAGATTTTGTGTTTGTCGATCTGTTTCCCCTCAGGATGCAAAAGGAAAGTTCATTTAACAAGATGATGGTATGTAATTAAGACAAACTCGGGGATAGCATTACTGTGCTTGATATTTTTTGTTCAATTTTCTAATGGTACAATCTTAATGACTCAATTAGTCTCCTTTGAGGGACATGGTTAAATATATGCCAGATGTTCCTTGACATATAACTAAGCAGCATCTGCCGTGCTTTAAGCTTATGGGTTTTAGGGCTGGAGTGGTTTAAACAGACCTCTGAAGCCCAATTTGGAAAAATTCTTGGAGCTCACAGCAGAGTGAAACATTACATTCCAAAAGGCCTCTCATTTCTGGAATATAGAGGGAAAACAAACATTGAACAAATGCATCACAAATATCTGACCAACTAGAATTCCTCAATTCCTCAATATTGAAAGGTAAAAAAATACAGATTTTCTCTCAAACTAGGAATAAAAGCAAAGCCATAACAAAGAATGTATAAATAAATAGGCTAAACCCACAATTTCCCTATGACAGTTAAGAGTGCCTATAAAACATTTCCATCACAGCCAAAATTCTAAAATAGCTGAATGAACCATGGTATGACTTCTTTAAATAATTCCCCCCTAGGAATAAAAAAAACAGTTCTCAAGTGTCATTTTTCAGGAAATTTCCTCTTCAAGCACTGAGATTAGGATCTGTACTAATCTATTTCATAATTATTATTATGTTTTTTTGATCAGATATTATGCATTTTTACCACAATTTCCACAACTACCAACTACCAACTACCAACGCAAACATTATCATTACCTCAAAAGTAACACCAATCTCTAATGTTTTTTATCACTGCCCACTGATGAAAAGGCCTGAGTTAAACATAACACAGAACAAAAAAATATTTAAAATTAATTTTAAAAAATGTTACAATTTTTTTTATTTAAAATTAAAATGAATTATTACAATTTATTTAGGAATTTATGTCATTACCATAACACAAACTTTAAAAAATATAGATATATGTTTCTTTATATACACATATTTGGGTAAAGAACAAAAGTCACACTATCAGATTAAGCCCAAATTGCAAAAGTATACATTTAATTGTTCCTAATATTTCCTAAACATTGGTGCATTACGGTAATGATGAGCAGGTTTCGGAGATGAGACTACATGTTAATGCACCAATGTTTAGGAAATATTAGGAACAATTAATTATTTTAGGAACAATTAAACGTATACTGCAATTTGGGCTTAATCTGAGTGTTGTATAGTTTGCCAATGAAAACTATTGTGATCTTTATCAGAAATTAAGTAACCCAACAAATCATCAAAGTGTGTCATTTAAAAAAAATCCCAAATGACTTGATTAATATTAAAATCACTGATCTTAATGCAATTTACTGTTTTCAGTATAAGTGCTGTAATTACATACCTGTATAATAAGTTAATGCAAAAGTGGACTTAAACATAACAGTTTGACTTTATAAATATGTATATATATATATATATATACAGTGCATTCGGAAAGTTTTCAGACCCCTTGACTTTTTCCACATTTTGTTACATTACAGCTTTATTTTAAAATGTATTAAATAAAAACATGTTCTCATCAATCTACACACAATACCCCATCATGAAAAAGTGGAAACAGGTTTTTAGACATTTTTGATAATGTTAAAAAAAATACAGAAATACCTTATTTACATACGTATCCATACCCTTTGATATGAGACTTGAAATTGAGCTCAGGTGCATCCTGTTTCCATTGATCATCCTTGAGATGTTTCGATGTTCCTGCAATTTGATTGCAGTCCACCTGTGGTAAATTCAATTGGTTGGACATGATTTGGAAAGGCACACACCTGTCTATATAAGGTCCCATAGTTGGCAGTGCACGTCAGAGCAAAAACCAAGCCATGAGGTTGAAGGAATTGTTCATATATCCCCGAGACAGGATTGTGTCGAGACAAAGAACTGGGGAAGGGTACCAACATTTGTTTTGCAGCATTGAAGGTCCCCAAGAACACAGTGGCCTCAATCATTCTTAAATTGAAGAAGTTTTGAACCACCAAGACTCTTCCTAGAGCTGGTCACCCGGCCAAACTGAGCAATCGGGGGAGAATGGCCTTGGTCGGTGAGGAAACCAAGAACCCAATGGACACTCTGACAGAGCTCAAGAGTTCCTCTGTGGAGAGGGGAGGATGTACCAGAAGGACAACAATCTCTACAGCACTCCACCAATCAGGCCTTTATGGTAGAGTGGCCAGATGGATGTCCTTCCTCAGTAAAAGGCACATGACAGCCCACTTGGAGTTTGCCTTAAAGCACCTAAAGGACTCTCAGACCATGAGAAACAAGATTCTCTGGTTTGATGAATCCAAGAATGAGCTCTTTGGCCTGAATGCTAAGCATCATGTCTGAAGGAAACCTGGCATCATCCCTACGGTGAAGCATGGTGGTGGCAGCATCATGCTGTGAGATTGTTTTTCAGAGGCAGGGACTGGCAGACTAGTCGGATCAAGGGAAAGATGAACGGAGCAAAGTACAGAGTGATCCTTGATGAAAACATGCCCCAGAGTGCTCAGGACCTCAAACTGGGGCGAAGGTTCACCTTTCAACAGGACAACAACTCTAAGCACTTTGGGACAAATCTCTGAATGTCCTTGAGTGGCCCAGCCAGAGCCCGGACTTGAACCCGATCGAACATCTCTGGAGAGACCTGAAAATAGCTGTGCAGCAACGCATCCAACCTGACAGAACTTGATAGAATTTGCAGAGAAGAATGGGAGAAACTCCCCAAATACAGGTGTGCCAAGCTTGTAGCGTCATACCCAAGAAGACTCATGTCTGTAATCGCGGCCAAAGGTGCTTCAACTGAGTAAAAGTTGTGAATACTAATGCAAATGTGACATTTGCAAAAATTTCTAAAAATCTGTTTTTGCTTTGTCATTATGGGGTATTGTGTGCAGATTGATGAGTGGAAAAAACAATTGAATCAATTTTAGAATAAGGCTGTAACGTAACAACATGTGGATAAAGTAAAGTAGTCTGAATACCTTCTAAATGTGCTGTACTGTATACCCAAGGTCTTTACAGGTAATATTGATGTATTAGGATGTGGGCATATGTGGTTGTAAGGTATTTTAGATGTATTTCTGGATTGAATGGAATCCTATGGGCAAACGGCATAACACAATATGCCTATAAAGTATCTAAAATATTAGATATCAAACAACAGTATAGTTACAGTAAGTGTGAAAACAGGTAGACATATCCAAATGGGTGATATCTTCCTCTAAGTGGTGGGGTTGCTCTTTGCTGAAATACAAACTGATGATTGTGGCTTAAAGTAAGCTAAATGGGGTTAAGAAACTCCATATTTGCTGACAAACCCTACTTAATCAAATAACGTTGTTTTCCAAAAAAGGAGTGTCGTCCTAGTAAATAAAGTTACCAGCACAGCACATCCTTGACTATACATTAGAATCAGCTTATCATTACTGAAATTAAGGTTGCCATTCCCGAAACGGACCTAAAAATGAAGTGGTAATGAGACATTTGTGTTTTGGTAATGAGAGGCCCTAAGCTCAATTTGCAAATAATAGGAGACCGCCATTATGAGTCAGCAAACAATTGACCACATCACTAAAGCCCATTCATACATCCATGTTGGTATGGTAAGGGTTCATTTACTTTTTCCAAATTTGAGCTATTTAACCGTTTCGGTATTGAGAAGGCCAAGTGGCGTAAAGGGGGTGTTTATAATAAGAACCTCATTCTGAAGGCATATAAGATAATTATTTAACTTAACATGTGCTTATCTAAGGACTGCTCCTCTAGATGATCCATCATGGGTGAATACAACTTTTTATTTTTTATTTTTTACATATTATAGTTTAATGTAAACTTCAACTAGTATACCATTTTTATTATTTATGAAACAACTACAGCAACATACTGTATTTTGTGCAGTATGTTGCTGTAGTTTATTGAAATAAGTTAGGTTTTTCTAAAGTAAAATTGTGTAAAATGACCTGATCATTTATTCCGGATCCATTTTGAGAATTTGTGGTGAAAATGTACAAAATTCAGGTGAAAGGGTAAAATGTATTTAAAATAAGGCACTTTTCTAAAAAACAGAAAATATAGTCTTCAGTTGATTTTTGCAGCTGCATTATGGTTTTGTAACTCGATTTGCTACAGACATGTTTAAAACTGGTTTCATGAGAAACACCCACGTACATTTATTGTCCCAATTGTTGTGACGTGCATTGATGGCTGAAAATCCTCTCCCATTATTCAAAGCCATCCAACACTCAATTAACATGCCATTTGTATTACGGCACCACGCTTCTCCTGGCACTTGATTAATATGTATTTTCCTTCTGTGCCAGTCAATCATGAATCATACTCTCATCTGCATCATGGCAGAGTGCTCCCCATTGGGAGAGGGAGCTGGGCTACTTCCTACAACAGTCTCTCTGTAAAACTTCACCTTCATACTGGGAACGACTCAACCGGCTCATCAACCTTGACTATGCCACAACAAAACAAAATGGATATGTGCTGCAGAGATAAACAATGGAGAGCTTTCAAAGGGACAATATAACAAACAAAGAGCTCAATTATCCAGGTTTCCGATGTTAATGTGTATCTCTGTGTAAATACTGAGTAAACATACTATAGCGTACTGTCTTCTGCACATGCCCAGGGTTTCCATGTGTATTTCTAGATGTGCACAGCAGTGTTCCGGATTTAATCTGACCATGGTTAACCATATTCAACAGAATATGCTATGGCATGGAATTTGCATGACTCTATCACAATTCTGTGAAATATTATTGAAGAATGACTGGAGCTCCTATCAAGAAGATGAATATTCAACAGTGTTATGTTTTTAAAAGGTGTTCTGGCATACAGATGGGCAGAGTTGGATGACAACCATTCCAATTTGAGGGCAAACAATACAAACATAAGACCACATCTTGATGAATAGCTGTGGCCACTGAAAATAATTAGTCTAACTCTAATTAATTATATTAATCAAGAATAAATCCAAATATAGTTTCCAATATGGTTTAAGTATTCTAAGGTGTATCTCAGTGCTCATGAGAAAATGTATTGACAATGAACTAAAGAAAGGGTCACAAGTCTATTTCTCCATCTTTACATTCCATAAATGCCCATATTAAAGGTCCAATGCAGCAGTTTTTAGCTCAACATCAAATAATTTCTGGGTAACATTACTGAGATTGTTTTCAATTTAAATGGTCAACAACAACAAAAAGATTATTAGCAAAGAGCAATTTCTCAAGCAAGAATTTTGCGAGGACTGTCTGGGAGTTGGGAGGGGTAAACTAGATGTTATTGGCAGAGAGGTTTGGAACTCTCTTTATTATTGGTCAATTAACTAATTTATCAGCTGGTGATGTCAACAGGTAGGCCAAAATGCCATCCCACCAAAACAGGTAGAAATTTTAGGTGGTCTTTTCAAACAGCTCTTGCACTATAAGGGCATTATCATTATTTTCACTATTTCACAATATTATTCCAAACTTATAGTGTGGAAATATATATAAAACACAGGTTAATCACGTTTTTGACTGCACTGGGCCTTTAACATATACAGTATGACACATGTTTCTCTTTCTTCACAAAACCCACTCACGTATTTGCTTAAAAGCAGATAAAACCCTGTTAAAACCTAAATACAATTTTCTATATCTTGATATAGAAACATGCCTCTGACACTGTGAAGCAGCGGGTAATGGGTTGATAGAGGCCATGACAACTAAGTCTGTTGTCGTCTGAGGAAAGGACACCTTCTAGACTCAAGTTTAAACTGACAAAAAGTCCCAATGGTAGAGGGAGAAAGACTCACAGAGATAGACATCTAACTGTATCCTCCTGTCCTGTGAAATCCCTGATTATTTAATCCTTTCCATTTCCTGCATTTTCCGAATCGTAGAACCCCGATCAATTGATTTGTATGCATTCAGTTGAAAACCCCTAAAGACCCTAAAACAACTGTGAATGTCTGAGATACGGAAGTGTTTATATTCTCTTCCCCCAACCCAACCATGGTAATATGCTAAACACAAATCCATATTTTTCGAGTGAAGGCGGCCCAAAAAAGCAAGAGCAGAGCATGTCATTCAATGAAAAACCGCATCACTTCAAACCATATTTCCTCATAGAAAGTTGCACTTGATGCCCTCTAACATCCTTAATAAGAGCTTCCTCAAAAAGTGCCTGTGTATGGTTAATGGATCTCCAAATAGCATATAGCCGGCTATAGCTTCCCTGAGAGCTTTAGGAATCAAACATGTTTAATCAGAGCTCAAAAAGCCATGGAGCCCTTAAACAGTCTGCAGGATCTGTTAATTGCTTTGAGCACTTGGCCTGCCAACTACTCCACTTGTTGGACATTTCCAATTTACAGCTATTTTTTGTCGCGTAGTGAAACAGTTTGTTCATGCCACAGGCTAAATTACTAGCATGAATCATTTTGAATCATTATCAGGGTTTTAGAGGTGAAATCAAAACAAACTGTTTACTTCGATACAACCAATTTTAAACTGATTGATTTCTACAAATTGCTGCTGAGATGCATTTAGCATAAATTATACTTACATGCATTTAGGGATATTATTATTCTATTTCTCATTTCAAAGTTATTAATTGTAGTTGTAAAATATTACAGAAATTAAGGATGTACCCAAAAAATTGTATCTTCCATTTCCACAGCAAAAATTACAAATTGCAGAGGCAGTCCAAACTTGACAAGGACATCAGGCAGTAAACTATGTTACATGAACCAATCTTGTACCTATACCAATTCAAACCAATCCTATGGTATTTACAAATAAAGCGTTTCCTACTGATCAAAGCATGCTTGTATTATAGACGCCATCTGACCTTAAATTCTGCAGCTGCGGTCTTGGATTTGTTCATGTAAATGACAGAAGTTTGATTTCAAATATGGATTTTAATTGAGATTCTGGCTTCTCAATCCAACGTGGACATTCTGGTAATTTCTGAAACTTGGTTGAATAATTCTGAGCTGGACTCTGATGTGTCTGTCTGGTTATAATGTTTACTGATCAGACAGAATTGTCAGAGGTGGGGGTATTGCCATATTTACAAAGGACAATTGAAATGTTTCTGTATTTCTTGCTACCTCTGTCCCTAGGTAGTTTGATTGTCTCGTTCTTAATGTTGGCCTTGGTCATAATAACCAGCTGACAACAGTAGGTGTATCGCCCTCCCTCAGCTCCCTCATGAGCTCTGAACAATTTATCTGAATTGCTATCTAAGTATGGTAAATCTGAACTATTAATTATGGGCGATTTTAATATTGATTGGAGGACACCGGTGTCAGGTACCTTGAAAGATATTTGCTCTGAGCTAAACCTGTCTCAGCTGATAACTGAGACTACACGGCCAAATCCTAAAGAACCATTGAAATCTACCCTGATTGAGCTTATTTTGACAAATACTCTAGATAAAAATGCTGCTAGTGGGATTTCCCCCACTAAGCTTCATGTCATTTAAAAACTTTAGTGAACAAGCTTTCTTACATTATCTTTATTTTAGTGACCTTGATTGTGTCTCAGCTAAGATTTGTCTTCAATACTATCATGCTCCCTTCAAAACTCTGAGAGTTATAGGTAGATCAAATTATCTGAAGTCATTCATAAGTGAAATGTTGCCTGGGTCAAGGGCAGGAACACAGGATTAGGCCTGGATTTGCAAACTTTTAGGCAATTGAGGAATCAATGTGCCAGACTGATGAAAAAGGCTAAATCTGATTATTATGTAACCATCAGGCAAAATTTTGGAAAGCTGTCAAATCTCTAAAGAATTGCACTTCCTCCTTTCTGCCCAAACAAATTCATTCAGACTCTGGCCCCATCACAGACAAACAATGGCGTCATTGATGCATTTAATCGCAATTTTAATTCAGAGGCCTATCTTTTTGAAAGAGTATCTAACCCTTCTATCTCTAACAGTGGGCTAAACACTGATTCTGATATTTTGCAGATTGTTTCAGAAAATGGTAGTCAAGTTTTTGCATTTCAGCAATTCACAGAAAAACAAGTCATTGATGCATTACTTGCTATGGATACCAAGAAATCCACAGGGGCTGACCAATTGGAGCTGGGTCTGCTTAAGTGTGCTGTCCCCCTCGTTGCTGGCTCAGTAACCCATATCTTAAATCTAACATTGTTATCAGGGAATATTCCAAAAGTATGGAAAACAGCTTATGTGCTTCCACTCCATAAGGGCACGGATAGTAGTGATCTTAATAATTATCGTCACATCTCCAGGCTACCATGTCTAGCCAAGATTCCTGAATCTTTGGTAAATAAGCAACTTCGCTCTTTTTTATCTGAGCATGGTATTTTGAATATAAATCAATCTGGGTTTAGGCTAGGGCATAGCACTATCACAGCAACTACAGTCGTGGCCAAAAGTTTTGAGAATGATACAAATATTAATTTTAACAAAGTCAATGTTATGAAGAGTGTTCAGATGAATTGAAATGAATTGCAAAGTTCCTCTTTGCCATGCAAATGAACTGAATCCCCCCAAAACATTTCCACTGCATTTCAGCCCTGCCACAAAAGGACCAGCTGACATCATGTCAGTGATTCTCTCATTAACACAGGTGTGAGTGTTGATGTGGACAAGGCTGGAGATCACTCTGTCATGATGATTGAGTTTGAATAACAGACTGGAAGCTTCAAAAGGAGGGTGGTGCTTGGAATCATTGTTCTTCCTCTGTCAACCATGGTTTCCTGCAAGGAAACATGTGCCTTCATCATTGCTTTGCACAAAAAGGATATTCCTGCCAGTAAGATTGCACCTAAATCGACCATTTATTGGATCATCAAGAACTTCAATTGTTGTGATGAAGGCTTCAGGGCACCCAAGAAAGTCCAGCAAGCGCCAGGACCGTCTCCTAAAGTTGATTCAGCTGCGGGATCGGGGCACCACCAGTACAGAGCTTGCTCAGGAATGGCAGCAGGCAGGTGTGAGTGCATCTGCATGCACAGCGAGGCAAAGACTTTTGGAGGATGGCCTGGTGTCAAGAAGGGCAGCAAAGAAGCCACTTCTCCCCAGAAAAAACATCAGCGACCGACTGATATTCTGCAAAAGGTACAGGGATTGGACTGCTGAGGACTGGGGTAAAGTAATTTTCTCTGATGAATTCCCCTACCATCAGTCCTGTGTCATGCCAACAGTAAAGCATCCTGAGACCATTCACGTGTGGGGTTGCTTCTCAGCCAAGGGAGTGGGCTCACTCACAATTTTGCCTAAGAACACAGCCATTAATAAAGAATGGTACCACCACATCCTCCGAGAGCAACTTCTCCCAACCATCTAGGGACAGTTTGGTGACAAACATGCCTTTTCCAGCATGATGGAGCACCTTGCCATAAGGCTAAAGTGATAACTAAGTGGCTCGGGGAACGATATTTTGGGTCCATGGCCAGGAAACTCCCCAGACCTTAATCCCGTTAAGAACTTGTGGTCAATCCTCAAGAGGCGGGTGGACAAGCAAAAACCCACCTATTCTGACAAACTCCAATCATTGATTATGCAAGAATGGGCTGCCATCAGTCAGGATGTGGCCCAGAAGTTAATTGAGAGCATGCCAGGGTGGATTACAGAGGTCTTGAAAAAGAAGGCTCAACACCGCAAATATTGCATCAACTTTATGTAATTGTCAATAAAAGCCTTTGACACTTATGAAATGCTTGTAGTTATACTTCAGTATTCCATAGTAACATCGAACAAAAATATCTAAAGACACTGAGGCAGCAGACTTTGTGGAAATTAATATCTGTGTCATTCTCAACATTTTTGGCCACGACTGTACATTAACGTAAGTTGTTAATAATATTGTCAATGAAGCTAAAAATGAATTGTGCTGCCTTATTTGTGGATCTGTCTAAATCGTTTGACAATGTTGATCATACTATTTTATTGAACAAGTTGACCTTGATTGGCCTGGGTTATGATGGCTAATCTTGGTTTCATGATGATGTTTTATTAATATAATTTTTATTTAGGGGGCAAATCAGCTTTAATTTTGTAGAAATAAGTATTTGGTCAATAACAAACGTTTATCTCAATACTTTGTTATATACCCTTTGTTGGCAATGACAGAGGTCAAACGTTTTCTGTAAGTCTTCACAAGGTTTTCACACACTGTTACTGGTATTTTGGCCCATTCCTCCATGCAGATTTCTTATAGAGCAGTAACGTTGTGGGGCTGTTTCCTGGGCAACACGGATTTTCAACTCCCTCCAAAGATTCTCTATGGGGTTGAGACCTGGAGACTGGCTAGGCCACTCCAGGACCTTGAAATGCTTCTTACAAAGCCACTCCTTCGTTGCCCGGGCGGTGTGTTTGGGATCAGTGTCATGCTGAAAGACCCAGCCACATTTCATCTTCAATGCCCTTGCTGATGGAAGGAGGTTTTCACTCAAAATCTCATGATACATGGCCCCATTCATTCTTTCCTTTACACGGATCAGTCGTCCTGGTCCCTTTGCAGAAAAACAGCCCCAATGCATGATGTTTCCACCCCCATGCTGCACAGTAGGTATGGTGTTCTTTGGATGCAACTCAGCATTCTTTGTCCTCCAAACACGACGAGTTGAGTTTTTACCAAAAAGTTATATTTTGGTTTCATCTGACCATACGACATTCTCCCAATCTTCTTTTGCATCATCCAAATGCTCTCTAGCAAACTTCAGACGGGCCTGGACATGTACTGGCTTCAGCAGGGGGACACGTCTGGCACTGCAGGATTTGAGTCCCTGGCGGCGTAGTGTGTTTTACTGATGGTAGGCTTTGTTACTTTGGTCCCAGCTGTGATCATTTTGACCCCACGGGGTGAGATCTTGCGTGGAGCCCCAGATCGAGGGAGATTATCAGTGGTCTTGTATGTCTTCCATTTCCTAATAATTGCTCCCACAGTTGATTTCTTCAAACCAAGCTGCTTACCTATTGCAGATTCAGTCTTCCCAGCCTGGTGCAGGTCTACAATTTTGTTTCTGGTGTCCTTTGACAGCTCTTTGGTCTTGGCCATAGTGGAGTTTGGAGTGTGACTGTTTGAGGTTGTGGACAGGTGTCTTTTATACTGATAACAAGTTCAAACAGGTGCCCTTAATACAGGTAATGAGTGGAAGACAGAGGAGCCTCTTAAAGAAGAATTTACATGTTATGTAACTATGTTATTTTGGAAAAAAGTCAGTTATAAATTCTTCTGTCCTAGTTAAAAGCAAGTTATCATCCAATTGGCTTTGATTCAATTTCCAATATCCTCGCCCACGTGGATATTCTGTAAGAGTAATATATATGCCAATTATGTGATGGTTGAACTCTTTGGCCGGGATAACATGTGTCACATCTAGAGGAAACCTGGCTCCATCCCTACGGTGAAGCATGGTGGTGGCAGCATCATGCTGTGTCTTTCAGCGGCCAAATCACTGCCAAAGGTACTTTAACAAAGTACTGAGTAAAGGGTCTGAATACTTATGTAAATGTAATATTTCAGTTATTTTTTAAAAATAAATCTTGAAACATTTCTATAAACCTGTTTTGGCTTTTTCATTATGGGGTATTGTGTCTAGATTGATGAGCAGAAACAACAATTGAATTAATTTAAGAGTAAGGCTGTAACGTAACAAAATGTGGAAAAAGTCAAGGGGTCTGAATACTTTCCGAATGCACTATAGGCCCGTTTAATTTTGTCTGACTTGCTCTTCCAAATAAAATTGGATCGTTTTTGCTCAATAAAAAAAAAGCTAAATGCAGGCAAAACCATAAGCAAATAGGTAAACTGGGATTTGACTAATGATTATTTTAGTGATAGAACTCATGTCATCGTGATTGATGGGTTTAAATCTAAAGTTCTTGAAGTACATAAAGGTGTTCAACAGTGATTGATACTAGGACCTATTCTTTTCATATATGCAGATGATACAATTATGCACGCAATTGCCCTTACTACTGACCTGGCTGTGACAAGGCTACCGTCCGATGTTGCAGTTGTGCAGAAAGCAATTACAGATTTAAAATGTGTGCATTAATATGGGCAAAACTAAATACATGTTATTTTCACGTTCTCGTAAGATTGCCTCAGGTGGATTATTTTTTCAGTCATCGGATGGCTCTATAATCGAACGAGTCCCTACATACGAATCCCTTGGTATTTGGATTGACAATGATTTGTCATTTAAAAAACATATGAATGAGCTTGTTAAATTTAGTGACCTTTTTTTTTATAGAAACAGATCTTGTCTCTCTCTAGTCAGCAGGAGGTAGATTGTGCAGTCAACCTCGCTACCTGTTCTTGACTATGGTGATACTATTTATCAAAGTGCAGCTGCCACTACTCTTAAACCACTGCATGCTGTTTTCATAGCGCCCTTTGTTTTATCCCCGGAGACAGTACTCATTACTGTATTCTTTATCATAAGGTTGGCTGGGTCTCTTTAAAGTCTCTAGATCACATCATTATACACTTTTTGTTTACAACGCCCTGCTCCACACGCTTCCGACTTACCTATCTTCACTATTAAGAGTTAAAATGACAAGTTATCAAATCCGTTCACAGGGTTGGTTAACTCTGGAGAATCCTTTGGTATCGACAGAGTTAGGTAAGTCAGCCTTTAGTTTTCTTGCTCTACATGTTTGGAATGATCTTCAAAATACATTTAGAATAGATGCGTAAGTGTCCCTGGGGCAGTTCAGGCTGAGAACAGAAGATTTTTAGAATGAAGAATGTGTTTGTTTTAGTTGACTGTGTTTTGTGCATAATGTGTACATTTATGTTTGTCTTTGCAATATGTGTTGTGCTGTATTCTTTTTGCTTTATATTGTACTTGATTTTTTTTCAGTAGCAGTGCATGGGTCAAATCACTGAATTTAAAATATATATATATTACAACCTATGTGTTGTGCTGATTCCATTGTTCTCTGTATAACCTGTTAGTTCATATGCCTTACCACCGTGATATATTGGCCTAATGACAAGACAAAATAAGACACAATGCAGAAGCAATTCATCACAAAACAAGATAGCAACATCTGTCCGGTGAAGTCCACAAAGCATATTCAATATTATTGCATGTAACAAACAGTTGCATGACCTTCAACAAGTTAAGGTTTCCAACGTTCTCTGCCTACTAAACAATCAGATTTAGAATCATGGAGAGTTACCGCAAGGAAAACAGGAGTTGCCTCCACTATTCCAGCACTATTTTGTCTTCAACATTTCAACATCATCAAATCACATTTACTTAGTCTAATACAGTGAAAACTAGGATCCCAAAAACTATTTAGTCCAATCAACTTATGCTAAATATGATGTGGCTGTCCATAGTACTGATTTCTCGTTTTTGTGTGTGTGTGTGTGTGTGTGTGTGTCTGTGTTTGTGTGTGTGTGTGTGTGTGTGTGTGTGTGTGTGTGTGTGTGTGTGTGTGTGTGTGTGTGTGTGTGTGTGTGTGTGTGTGTGTGTGTGTGTGTGTGTTTGTATTCAAGTACAAAAAACATGTTGACTCACCCTACTTGTAGAGAAACGTTTTTGTTGTCCTAGGCTACCTGGCTAAAATGCTTGCTTGCTAGGCTAACTTCCTTTCATGGGCAACAAAAAGCCAGGCCAGCTAGTTAACATTAGACTACTACATCTAGCTACATATTGAACTTGCATCCTCTCAGGCCAGGGGCACAATGTATGGCTGAATCAGAATTGCCATTATAATCATTAGCCAGTACAGAGAATTAAGTTCAAATCCCTATATCCATCCATGGCTAATTTAGGAAAGGGAAGCTAGCTAGCTAGCCACCGGAGAATGACACAAAGCGATGCAACAGTTCTAGTTTTTGCTGCTGTAGATTATATTTAGCTTTTGATGTGATGTGATCTGATTGGTGTGAAGCCAAATCCAAACTGGCTTCCCTTGACACTTTTTTCAGTGCGCCAGCACCATTTACAGTTGAGCTCACTCAGTTTAGCACAACACTGATTGGGTATTGTTATAAACAAATTATCAAGGGAGGCCAGATGCTTGCTGAATTCCCTTGTATTCAATGCTATGGGTGGCAACAATGTTATACTCTTTTTAACCAGACAACATCAGATAGATAGGCTACACGTACTGAGACAGAGGGATGCTGTTTCCCTTGCCTGGATGCTTTCTCTGTTGAGATACATTCAGCCTCTTTCAAATTGAAGGAAAATTATGAAACACAGAGAGACAAAATATATTATTTAGATTTTTTTCTTGGTGAATATTTTTTGGCATCCATGAATACACACCACTGGATATTTCATGTATTTTATGATGTTGTATATGCAGGGCTCCCTCATAAAAGAGACACTGGTCTCTGGTAAATAAACACCATTCTCCTCCCTTTTGGTTGTGGTCTGTAACAGTTTGTTGCACATTTCTTAAACATTGAACTACTAATGTAGCAATCTAAGAAAACAATTTGCAGGCCTCTCTGTCTCCATTTGTGGTCACAGTCCAGATGCCAACGCAGGGGGAATTGATTCTGTGCGACTGTAATCCACACAGATTGGAACTGACAATGATTGCAACTGAGTGGGAATGTGCCTCCAACCCACTATCCGCATTCTGGAAGATGTGATAATGACTGTACACATCGCAACTTGACAGTTGATAATATCTTTCCATGAAAATGTATATGTCAGAAAGACTGAAACACTCAGGGTACATTCTAAAAGCTTGGATTTGACCACTATGCAGTTAAATCTCTACAAAGGCCAACATTTTATACAAATGTGTCTAAAAAGATGGCATTTCTATCAAACGGTCAAACATGGAAGCTGATACTCTCTCTTACCACTTGCTAGAGTCTAATGTGAAGTTTCAGGGACCGAACTTGTTGTGAATTTCGGTTACAAATGAATCAGCGGAAGAAAAAAAAGTGCAATGGAAAAAATGGAACATCCTGAATGATGTCCCAGACTCCGAGTCGACAACCACCCCAAAAAAAAAAAATTATCGGCTAACGAAGACAAACCAGTTATCGGAAGAAATTAACAGTCTAATTGCCTTCCTTGAGTATCCAATATGCTGCATTTTACCCAGGGATCCCAGATTAAAAGTGTAAACGGATTTGATTATGGATGAGAAGATATCAATCCTTGCCATGTGCAAATCACCTCCGTATTGTCACTTGGCTCTATGGGGTAGCTTATAATAGATGCCAATGGCTCCTCTCTATCGTAGCCCCATACTCAGACAGTGCTTGAAAAAGACGCTGGAGTTACAGCATGACGCAGGCTAGAAGGCCTCAAAGATGGAGAGGTTTAGAGAGCAGGGGGCAACTGTCCTCAGGGATTCACTCCTAGAAACAGTCACACCATTGACTGAGTGAACCTAGAGATTAGCCTGAAGTATGCCATGTCATAATCACATTACAGTCAGGAACAGCATATTGAAGATTATTCAGGGAAAAGTGACATAATTATACAAACACCAGTATCTTATTTCAAAATAATTCCAAGTTGTCCAATTGCTTCATTCCTGTCCCTGTCTTTCATCCCGTGCTGTAAGTCATTGCATCACTGATGCCTCTCCATCCCAGGCATCTTTCACCAGGGCACGCAAAGGGTAGCTTGTGGGGAAATAGCTGTGGGGTTAAGGCACCACATGCTTCAAACACTTGTCCATTGTCAACACTGAAGACGGCACTACAGCAATATGACAGGATTAGGGATAAGGCACCAGAAGTTGTAAGACTGATGTAGTGTTATGTAGCGCCATAACATGTAGGCTTAGAACAGAGTAGAGGGAAAGAGCTTGGGAGGGGTAGTGGGGGGATCAATCCAGCAACAGGAAGGAAAATATTTCAAAATATTTCATGACCAACTGAAGCCTCAATGAAGAGGCTGCCCAGACATCACAGCTCCTGTTTTGAAATGGAATCTGACATCCTGATATGAGTGTAATTCTAGAAAAAACATACAGTCCAACAACTAAACAGGAAAAAATCCTCCTCTCTACAAAAACACCATCCCTCTGTCTGTTTCAGGGCAGGGAAGCAGAGTATATCCTTTACAGCAAACTATAATAAGTGTAGCCAACCCTGAAGGGCATCTTTAATAATTTCACATTTTCACATGGAGTAAGCATATTTTTCATGGTCCACCGACCTCTTGGTTTAGCATGCCTCCTTGCACAAAGCTACCTCAGATGACATGAAAGAAGCAGACTGATGGTTGGTAACTGTAATGTGGAGCGTGAATCAACACAACCCTTCCCCTCTTCATGTCCTAACTGACCACAGAGACATACGCATACTTCGGTTCGAATACCTGAGCTGACAAGGTGAAAAATCTATTGATGTGCCCTTGAGCACGTCACTTAACACTAATTTACTCCAGGGGCACCGTACTACTACTATGGCTGACCCTGTAAAACAACACATTTCCCTGCACTTATCCGAAGTACGTGACAATACAACATCTATTGGTATGTTTTTCTTTTTCATTTAGGTGGAGCAGAAAAATCCTAAAAGAGCAACGTAGTCCAACCCTTGCAGTTAAATGAAATCAACATGACATGATTTCCTTCTACAAATGTTATCTCATTTGAATATCTTCCTCAAGTCAAAAAGAGAAGCAAACCTTAAAGGGGAAATCTGCAGTTGCTACATCCTTGTTTGGACTTATAAATGTATGATATGTACCCATTGATTCTGGAAGAATATATGTTATAAATGCTTCATGAGCTTCGTTCAACTGTCGTACCCCATCAGAACCCCAAAAAATAAGCTTGTTTTTCTCCAATGTGTGTAAACAAAGTAAATGTATAAAAAAAACAATAATAAAAAAAAAACACCATATCGCCTCAAAACATGGTTGAAACTATCATTTTGATATCAGGGATGGTCAATCCTTGCATCTATAGCTCTGTCGATTAATTTGACAGGGATTACATTTCTCCAGTCGCATCCCTCATCATTTTACAGAAACAGGGGCAGGGACTTTGCATTGTTTTTTTCCCAACTGCGGATTGCCCCTTTAATTGTCCGGACTGTTTTTAGAGGACCATGAGAGAGTCAAGCTGAAGAGCTGGACAAAATACTGTACTCAGCAGAGGTCACAGGCATGTCCCCTATATCGATAATGTCAACATGATGAGCACAGTGGGCAGCAACAATTGCAGTCCACACAAGTCAGGGTGATTAGGTGACCACACTTGGCAGGTGGCTGAAGAATTCACAGATAAGTCATTCCACTCATTCTGTTTTCCCTAGTGTCAGATTGAACTAACACTGCTAATGAAGCAGACTGATGTTAAAGGCAATACTGTCAGTTGGAGTGTTTTCACTGACTCCAGGCTCAAAGTGCTTTAACAACCTGCCTCCAAATAGGAAACGGTAATAAGACAGGCTGTGTTTATTATGTCATGTTTCAATTTACATCTAGCTCATTAGTCAATTCGAGCAAAAGATTGACCTATTTCATACATATGATTTCAGTTTTACAGTTATAGAGCTGCATGCCTGTCCCACACACTATATTCATTACAGACTAATATCTGTAAACAGAGCACTTTCGATTAATTAGGAGTCTAATCCTCAATATGGTCAAAAGCGTGTACTTACCAAATGCATAGACTAAACTATATTCCCCACTATTATGGCTATAAGTCTTTAGAGATATTTTATGTTCAACATTTTCTTCACACTAACTTAACTCATTTACAATCACAGATAACTCAGGTAGAAACTACTTGCCTCAGCTCTTGACACACTTCTCTTGCTATACTATTCCAAGAAATCTAGCAATGGCCATCCAATGCACAATTTATTTAAGATGCTTCTAGTTCCTTCCACAGGAGCTATTGTATAAATGTGCATAATGTAAATATTGCGAATGTCATGGCCTTCTTTAACTTTTCAGAAGTTCAAGACCAAAAATAATATATATTTATGATATAATATAATATAATAATATTATATAATAATATTATATAATATAACCAATGATTGGATTTAGCTTATGAAAACATTACACACACACACACACACACACACACACACACACACACACACACACACACACACACACACACACACACACACACACACGTTTTACGATCCTTGTGGGGACCTAAAATTGATTTCTATTTTAGATCCTATTTTCCCTATCCACTAACCCTAAACCTAACCATAACCATTACCCTAACATTAACCCTAACCTTAACCCTAAAGCTAACCCTTAACCATAATTGTAATCCTAACCCTAATTGTAACCCTAACCATTAACCTAACCCCTAAGCATAAAATAGCCTTTGTCCTCGTGGAGACCTGGGAAATGTAGGACCCTATAAAATATGTTTTATTTTGGACTGATTGCATTTCGTTTTTTTCCAAATGTAATTTTCTCCATTTTGTTTTTCCAGGTTTCCATTTCCCCCCCATATTTTCAGGTTTTCACTCTCAAAACCACACATTTAGAATAGAAAAACAACTAAATGGGATAGTTTAAGTCCACAACAATGTTTAAACCACATTCGGAGACCTTTTTTTAGGCCTGGGAAAAATGTATTTTGGGGTGTAGTTAGCCTTTAATGCAAGCGAACAACAGGAAGAGAGTGTTGTTTGGTTAAGCAGTGTTGATCTCATGTGATTGCAGAGTTTGCAAAACAAATGGCTTGATGCAAATAATCATGATATTCAGCCAGGTAAACATAGGCTACTTTGTATTGTAGTTAACATTTATTTGAGAAGGTTTTTGAGAAAGCCTTTCCATCTCTACCAGAAGAAGGTTATCATTAGCATATTTGCTAAAGGATAAACAAAGTGTAAACATAATGACACACCGCACACATACACACAGACAGGGACATTCCTGGTCCGTTTCAGAAAGTTGCATGAAAATATGAATAACTACTGTATTTGTTAACGTCTTATGATTCACTTGGTTCAATTAATGCATTTTCTAATAAGTTCTATATATTTAGTTGACTTCCTACTAAGTTTAATACATTTTGAATATTGTTGAATCCCCCCTCCCATTAGCTGCTGTGAAAGCAGCAGCTAATCTTTCTGGGGTCCACACAAAACATGAAACATGACATAATACATTAATAGACAAGAACAGCTCATGGACAGAACTACATACATTTCAAAACGTAACACATAGCCTACATATTAATACATACACACAAAGTATCTAGGTCAAATAGGGCATCGTGCCGTGAGGTGTTGCTTTATCTAGTTTTTTTTTTTACCAGGTTTGCTGTTCATTTGAGCTTGCATGTTTTGCATGTCATTTTGGCATTAATAAGTATCACTTATCAGTTTGCAAACAATGTCAAAAATGTGTTTTGTCATTGAGTTATTAAAGCCAAATACAAACAAATATGGAGCATAGGGGTTGGTAATGTTCTCTAGTAGCTCCGTGATTGCTTGGGTGTTCTGTCACTCATGGGGACACTACGTCACCGCTAAATCTAAGGGTAGAGCTAAAAAATTCAAGGTCCTTGGGTGCTTCCATATACTTACATTAGATCCAAGAAGGGTTAAGGTCGTTGGGCACAGATAAAATTACGTTAAATCACATTATATCTGCAGTAGCTTTGATTGCCCCAATAGGTCCACAGACGATGCAATCGCCATCGCACTGCACACTGCCGTATCCCATCTGGACAAGAGGAATACCTATGTAAGAATGACTATTGACTATAGATCAGCATTCAACACCATAATACCCTCCAAGCTTATCATTAAGCTTGAGGCTTGAGGCCCCCCGCCCTGTGCAACTGGGTCCTGGACTTCCTGACGGGCCAGGTGGTGAAGGTAGGAAAAACACCTCCACTTTGCTGATACTCAACACTGGGGCTCAACAAGGATGCGTGCTCAGCCTGCTCCTGTACTCCCTGTTCACCCATGACTGCGTGGCCATGCACGCATCCAACTCAATCATCAAGTTTGCAGAAGACACAACAGTAGTAAGGCCTGATTACCAACAATGACAAGACAGCCTATAGGGAGGAGGTGAGGGCCCTGGGAGTGTGGTGCCAGGAAAATAACCTCTCACCCAATGTCAACAAAACAAAGGAGCTGATCGTGGACTTCAAGAAACAGCAGAGGGAGAACCCCCCTATACACATCGACAGGACAGCAGCGGAGAAGGTGGAAAGCTTTAAGTTACTCTGCATACACATCACTGACAAACTGAAATAGTACACCCACACAGAGAGTGTGGTGAAGAACGCACAAAAGCATCCTGTCGGGCTGTATCACCGCCTGGTATGGCAATTGCACCGCCCGCAACCGCAGGGCTCTCCAGAGTGTGGTGCCTTTCTGCCCAACGCATCACCGGGGCAAACTACCTGCCCTCCAGGACACCTACAGCACACGATGTCACAGGAATGCCAAAAAGATCATCAAGGACAATAACCACCCGAGCGACTGCCTGTTCACCCCGTTATCATCCAGAAGGTGAGGCCAGTACAGGTGCATCAAAGCTGGAACCGAGAGACTGAAAAACAGCTTCTATCTCAAGGCCACCTATTCTATTGTATCTTAGTTTATGCCTCTCTGACATTGCTCACACAAATTTTTATATATTCTTAATTCCAATCCTTTAATTTAGAATTGTGTGTATTCTTGTGAAATTGTTAGATATTACTGCACTGTTAGAGCTAGAAACACAAGCATTTCGCTACACCTCCAATAACATCTGCTAAACACGAGTATGTGACAAATACAATTTGATTTGGGATTGGATTGATCATGTCAACATCATACTTTCAAAATCTTAGCTAGCTGTCATCATCATGAATCAAGTAGACAATCTACCGGCAAATCCTTTTTAATCCTTATCATATGAAGAGAAATAATGAAGAGAAATTATAGATAAAACGTATCGGTGCCCTTCGGCCACTCAACATAAACATTACACAACAAGTTGGAAATCACAATTTCAACAATGTGTGGTTTGGAAGTGGCTAACTGCAAGCATTGTAAAGCAATCACTAGCCTGCTATTCAGTGGTGTGGCTGTGTGACTGTGTGGTCCCAGGGTCTCTTTTCCATGCTCTTTTCCATGCTTATGATAAACATTCAACATTGGCCATGCTGTCAATACAGCATGATTTCTGCCTCACTCAAAACAAATGTTAACTCAGAACTAGGAAATTTGACTTCAGTGAGTTCAAAACAACTGGAAACTCTGAAAAAAAACGGGCTCCGACTGGGAAAATATGTTTTGAATGGTTATTTAACTCAGAATTGTAAGTTGGGAACTCGGTCCTCTTTCTAGAGGTACAACCTGAAGATCACTGACGTCATCATGATTCAACCTTGTTTTTTCCCGAGTTCCCAGTTTTCTTGAAAGCACCATAAATCCAGAGAATGCCAGACCTTGATGACGTTTGATGACAAAATGTGCACATGAAGGACTGCCACGCCACCTTCCTGTTCAAGTGAGCACTGCCCAAAAATGTCTTGTATGCTACTGGATAAATGATGTAATATGCCAGGGAGATATGTATACTGTAGCTAAGAAAGTAATACTAAGTGTATGTTGTGTAGTAAGCTGTTAGTAGCTCATGTGCATCACCCAAATAATTTGGTGTATTTTCCCCTCTTAATTACGCCTACTGCTCTGACATGGTGGTGCACATATAGCCTATAACCTGTTTTAGAGATATGTAATCATCAAATATTGTAAGAGCTTTAATTGTCTGCTTATATGCTCACTTTATTTATCCTACGGTTCTGACTTGGTGTACAGAGAGAACACTGTAAGAACGGCCAATGTTCTGAAATCTGTCATTGTACATTTCAAAATTGCTGAACAAATAGTGCTGAACAAATAGTTATATTGACTACATCCGTCCTAGATCGCTCATATCTCAATCGAAATTACGGATTGCCTGCAATGCGCTTGACATCCCCTTATGCCATAGTTTGTACATCCTAATTGTTAGAAGAAACCACATTTGTTTAAGCAAGTCAGCCATATCAGCTATGTTTTTTTTAAAGGAAGCTGAATTAACTGTTTTGTTGCCAGACAAGGCTCTGCTGATAGCCATGTGTAGAAGTGGTAAGGTATTGGGACTGCTGTTAGGCCTCTGCTGTTGGGACAGCTTTATGTAGGCCCTAACAGTTTGTGGGTATCGTTTGTCACTGTTATTGAGCATTTAATGTATTGTTTAGTGTTGTGTTTTGTTATGTAGTGGCTTTGTTGGCATGCACCCCCCCCCCCCAATTTATTTTGTCCTACCAAGATTTACATGCTAAAATCGCCACTAGTTAAGACATACTTTTAAGAATTATTTTAAGAATACAAAAGAAGCCTTCCACCCTTGATGAGCTATCAGCAGGACAATAGACTCTTGTCGAGTTTAGGTTGTTTTCATGGGTGTTTGCGAGGCATTTCACTTCTCCCATACTTTTGCATAGCTCACCAAATGCACTGTTTTCCTGGATCCATAACAAATTACTATGGGAATAAATATCACTGAATAACTGAAATATCGGAATAAAGTAGGCTAATGAAGGCAACAAATTGTTGCTTACTGAAACTCCCAAAGTCATCCAATTGTTATAGTAGGATTTGAAGCAATAGCCTACCCACGTGTGGTCAACTATTTAATTAAGCACCATTTTGTGCTGCTCTGAGACAAGCATGGGGACTGGTCTTGATAAATCAAGGAGATTTTTTTTATTGAATTTCCATTTGGGTATTGGTTAGCCTACAATTAGGGTGTGGAAATGTTATGATTATTTTTCTCTTCACTCGCAGTCACTTAGTAGCCTAGGTCTACTCCCGACCGGTCACGTTGTACAGCGCCATATTTTCTTAACATTAAAACAGCCAAATACATTCCTGAATTCAATCGCTTTTAGCCGACATGCTGAGGGTTATTCATTGTTTAAATATTCAAGGCTCTCCTTTGTTATTTCATTTTATAACTAAAATGCTTGAATGTATTTAAGGACATGTATGCTGTGTGATGACATGCACAAATTAATGAATGATTGATTGATATACTGTATATTGAAGTAGGCCTCTATGCAAATAAGTACCTTTCGCTAAAACAGCTACAGTACATAGGACTCTTTGGTCTACAGCTCCTTGTCATTTCAACAACTTAACTTTTCAAATATACCCTCTGGTGGTCAAACTAGCATTAACCAGCATTAATGGCTGACACTTAAATAACGTGCCATAGAATTATTGCGGAACCCCGCAAGCTGTGCTCCATTATGACACAACTTTTAAATGAAAACCCACTGTAGGCAGCTGGTCAGTTTCAATTTTGAGGACGCTTACAATATATCCTACCATTTCTCCGATCTGCTTGCCAGGTATGATTATTTTTTTGTGCATTTTCGTGGAACAGTTTCATTTCAAATATAACATTTTCATTTCTCAAAATCATTGTTACGTGGTTAATCATAGAAATCTGAACCAAAAATTATAACAATCCGAAAGTTACATTTAAACTAAGGCGAAAGCAACAGCCTCTGCCATATGGACAGATTGATACACACTGTGATCTATTATCGGCTAAAGAAATGAGCGCATGGAACTCAAGAGATAACCTTTAGGCCAATGCAGCAGTAGACCTATAACTTTCATCGTCGACTTAGTAAAATACATAGGCCTAAAGCCGACAAATGAAAACAGAAGAAAATATCCTGAGGAAAATTCTGGCTGTTTCAAATGACATGAATCTCTCTACTTTGCCTCTCTGCCCAGAGGTTCCCGCACCAGTGAGCTCGGGACAGACAGCTGTTCTTTATTTTCACTGGATATATGGGATCATCAGATCATGATAGGTTTCTCTTTCACACTGAGGCTTAGTGATTATCGAGGCCGGGATAGTGTTGAAAATATTTTTCAAATACTGTGAAGAACTATTATTATTCACCTCACAACTATTATTATGTTGCCTGAGGTGAAGAAAAAATGGCTGTGGTGAGCTAAGACATTCAGAAATCAGACATCCCAAATGGGCACTTTTCTACATACTGTACGCACGCAGCAGGCCAGGTACGCTTACTTCTATGCGTGCTCAAGCGAGCGAGTGAGCTCTGTACATTCGTAGAGAGAAACCAAACACATGGTCATTGCTCACATGGAGCACTACAAACAAAAGATAATGAAAACATGTAAAAACTTGTAGATTATGGTTATGAAATAAACCAATACTTGTTTCTCAAAAGTGTAGCAGGTTGTGAACTCTGCACAAAACTTTTTGTGAACTTTTTTTACAGAAATTAATATAACCAAAGTAACGGTACATTTACTGGAGACATATGTAATGGACAATTGATAAAAAATATTTTACAATCAAAGGGCAAACAATTCACACCATGAATATGCAAACATTTGAGGAAGACAGATGAGCGCATTCTGGAGAGCTGAGTGCATGTGTTCTGGAGAGAGACATTCCATACCTCCGCCACACACCCTCTCCCCTTCTTGTTGCACATTATCTTCAAGACACATTATCTTCACACATACGCTACATATACAAAAGTATGTGGACACCCCTTCAAATTTGTGGATTCGGCTATTTTAGCCACAGCCATGGTTGACAGGTGTATAACATTGAGTACACGGCCATGCAATCTCCATCGATAAACAGAGCTCAGTGACTTTCAACGTGGCACATTCATAGGATGCCACCTTTCAAACAAATCAAATCAAAGTCTACTTGTCACTTGCGCCGAATAGAACAGGTAGACCTTACAGTGAAATGCTTATCTACAAGCCATAACCAACAGTGCAATTTTTAAGTAAAAAACAGGTATTAGGTAAACAATAGATAAGTAAAGAAATACAAAATAAAAATAAAACAGTAAAATGACAGTGAAAATAACAGTAGCAAGGCTATATAAAGATGGTACCGGTACAGAGTCAATGTGCGGGGTATCGGTTAGTCAGTCTAATTGAGGTAATATGTACATGTAGGTATAGTTAAAGTGACTATGCATAGATGATAGATAGAGAGTAGCAGCAGCGTAAAAGAGGGGATTTGCGGGTGGGGTGTGGCGGGACACAATGCAAATAGTCCGGGTAGCCATTTGATTACTTGTTCAGGAGTCTTATGGCTTTGGGGTAAAGTTGTTGAGAAGCCTTTTGGTCATAGACTTGGCGCTCCAGTACTGCTTGCCATATGGTAGCAGAGAGAACAGTCTATTACTGGGGAGGGTGGAGTCTTTGTCAATTTTTAGGGCCTTCCTCTGACATCGCCTGGTGTAGAGGTCCTGGATTGCAGGCAGCTTAGCACCAGTGATGTACTGGGTCGTACGCACTATCCTCTGTAGTGCCTTGCGGTCGGAGGCCGAGCAGTTGCTGTACCAGGCAGTGATGCAACCAGTGTTGCAGCGGCAGAACCTTTGAGGATCTGAGGACCATACCAAATCTTTCCAGTCTCCTGAGGGGGAATAGGTTTGGTTGTGCCCTCCTTGCTACTGTCTTGGTGTGCTTGGACCATTCTAGTTTGTTGGTGATGTGGACACCAAGGAACTTGAAGCTCTCAACCTGCCCCACTACAGCCCCGTCGAAGAGAATGAGGGTGTGCTCGGTCCTCCTTTTCCTGTAGTCCACAATCATCTCCTTTGTCTTGATTACGTTGAAGTACAGGTTGTTATTCTGGCACCAACCGGCCAGGTCTCTGACCTCCTCCCTATAGGCTGTCTCGTCATTGGCGGTGATCAGGCCTACCATTGTTTTGTCGTCTGCAACCTTAATGATGGAGATGGAGTCGTGCCTGGCCATGCAGTCGTGGGTGAACAGGGAATATAGGAGGGGACTGAGCACGCACCCCTGAAGGGCTCCAGTGTTGAGGATCAGTGTGGCAGATATGTTGCTACCTACCCTCACCACCAGGGGACGGCCCGTCAGGAAGTCCAGGATCCAGTTGCACAGGGAGGTGTTTAGTCCCAGGATTCTTAGCTTAGTGATGAGCTTTGAGGGCACTATGGTGTTGAACACTGAGCTGTAGCATTCTCACGTAGGTGTTCCTTTTGTCCAGGTGGGAAAGGGCAGTGTGGAGTGCAATAGAGATGGCATCATCTGTTGATGTGTTTGAGAGGTACGCAAATTGGAGTGGGTCTAGGGTTTATGGGATAATTGTGTTAATGTTAGCCATTACCAGCCTTTCAAGACATTTCATGGGTACGGACGCGAGTGCTACATGTCTGTAGTCATTTAGGCAGGTTACCTTAGAGCTCTTGGGCACAGGGACTATGGTGGTCTGCTTGAAGCATGTTGGTATTACAGCATGTTGGCATGTCAGTGAAGAAACTTGCCAGTTGGTCAGCACATGCCCGGAGCACACATCCTGGTAATTCGTCTGGCCCAGCGGCCTTGAATGTTGACCTGCTTAAAAGTCTTACTCGCGTCGGCTATGGAGAGTGTGATCACACAGTCATTGTGAACAGCTGATGCTCTCATGCATGCCTCAGTGTTGCTGGCCTCGAAGCGAGCACAGAAGTGATTTAGCTCATCTGGTAGGCTCATGTCACTGGGCAGCTCGTGGCTGTGCTTCCCTTTGTAGTCTGTAATAGTTTGCAGGCCCTGCCACATCCGACAAGCATCAGATGTGCACGATTCAATCTTAGTCCTGTATTGGCATGTTGCCTGTTTGATGGTACGTCTGATTATAAGCTTCGAAAAATTCCTGTCCTGCTAGAGCTGCCCCGGGAAACTGTAAGTGCTGTTATTGTGAAGCGAAAACGTCTAGCAAAAACAGCTCCACTACGAAGTGGTAAGCCACACAAGCTCACAGAATGGGACCACTGAGTGATGAAGTGCAATGTCAGAACAAGACCTGTTCATCGGGAGCTTCATGAAATGGGTTTCCATGGCCATTTCCAGCAGCTGCACACAAGCCTAAGATCACCATGCGCAATGCCAAGCATCGGCTGGAGTGGTGTAAAGCTCGCCGCCATTGGGTCACCAGTGGAAACGTGTTCTCTGGAGTGATGAATCACGCTCACCATCTGGCCACCCGACGGACAAATCTGAGTTTGGCGGATGCCAGGAGAGTGCTACCTGCCCAAATGTATAGTGCCAATTGTAAAGTTTGGTGGAGGAGGAATAATGGTCTGGGGCTGTTTTTCATGGTTCGTACTACGCCCCTTAGTTCCACTGAATGAAAATCCTAATGCTACAGCATACAATGACATTCTAGATGATTCTGTGCTTCCAACTTTGGGAAGGTCTTTTCCTGTTTCAGCATGACAATGCCCCCATGCACAAAGTGAGGTCCATACAGAAATGGTTTGTCGAGATTGGTGTGGAAGAACTTGACTGGCCTGCACAGAGCCCTGACCTCAACCCCATCAAACACCTTTGGGATGAATTGGAACGCCGACTGCGAGCCAGGCCTAATTGCCCAACATCAACTAATGCTCTTGTGGCTGAATGGAAGCAAGTCCCCACAGCAATGTTACAACATCTAGTGGAAAGCCTTCCCAGAAGAGTGAAGGCTGTTACAGCAGCAAAGGGGAGACCAACTCCATATTAATACCCATGATTTTGGAATGAGATGTTCGACGAGCAGCTGTCCACATAATTTTGATCATGTAGTGCATTTTCACTGACAGCTGCAACTCAATGAGCTACAGTAGGCCTATTGCCACACTCACTGCCCAAATTGTGGGCTTCCCAAATAGGCCTACGCACATTTTTTTATATAGAATTGAGGCAAAACATACATTTACTACAGGGAAAGCCAGCATCCGAACAGTGCAACGTGCAATCGCCAACTTTGCTTTTCAAATCGTAAAAGGCTAAACCAGAGATCTGTATAAAATAACAAGATGTCTCAAAGGCGGTAAAGCAGGCTACAAGCATAAGTCTGCATAATCTTCATATAAAAAAATCATTGGGCTTATTCTGGACAGATTTTGGAGAGAATGAGCCCTCTTCCTTTCTTCTGAAACTATCACTGGAGAAAGTATCCGAGCGAGCCAGACTGTGCCCCTCCCTGTCTTACTATATGTAGCCCATGTATCCCATGTATCTGATCCTGTCTGTCATACTGGAGATTGTCCGTTCACCAACTCTGCGTCTCACAAACACACGGAGGTTGGAACCAAAAATCAGAAATTTGGACTCATCAGACCAAAGGACAGATTTCCATCGGTCAATTGCCCATTGCTCATGTTTCTTGGCCCAAGAATGTCTCTTCTTATCATTGGTGTCCTTTAGTAGTGGCTTCTTTGCAGCAATTCGACCATGAAGGCTTGATTCACGCAGTCTCCCCTGAACAGTTTATGTTGAGATATGTCTGTTACTTGAACTCCGTGAAACATTTATTTGGGCTGCAATTTCTGAGGCTGTTACCTCTAATGAACTTATCCTCTGGGTCTTCCTTTCCTGTGGCGGTACTCATGAGAGCCAGTTTCATCGTATCGCTTGATGGTTTTTGTGACTACTCTTGAAGAAACTTTCAAAGTTCTTGAAATATTCCTTATTGACTGACCTTCATGTCTCAAATTAAGGATGGACTGTCATTTCTCTTTCATTATTTGAGCTGTTCTTGCCATAATATGGACTTGGTCTTTTACCAAGTAGGGCTATCTTCTGTATAACACCCCTACCTTGTCACAACACAACTGATTGGCTCAAACGCGTTAAGAAGGACAGAAATTCCACAAATTAACTTTTAACAAGGCACACCTGTTAATTTAAATGCATTCCAGGTGACTACCTCATGAATCTGGTTGAGAGAATGCCAAGAGTGTGCAAGCTGTCATCAAGGCAAAGGGTGGCTATTTAAAAAAATCACAAATACAAATGATATTATTTGTTTAACACTTTTTTGGTTACTACATAATTCCATATGTGTTATTTCATAGTTTTGATGTCTTCACTATTATTCTACAATGTAGAAATAGAAAATAAATCAAGAAAAACTCTGGAATGAGTAGTTGTGTCCAAACGTTTAACTGGTACTGTATATGGTTGAATCATCAGCATACATCAGCATGCCCTGCGGTACACCACACCCTAATTGTTTGACACTGAAGAAGCTTCAACTAAAGCTTCCATTAAAGAAAACTCTGAATTGTATTAGATTGATTGCTTTGAATCCATGATATTGCGGAGTTTGAAAAGCCTTACAAATTATGGTCAATAATAAGAATTGAAATAAGAATTTGTTCTTAATAACTGACTTACCTAGCAAAATAAAAGTCAAATAAATAAAAAATATCAATTTATTTCAAACAATCATTAGTCAATTGGGTTAGTGCAGTACCCATTGAGTGCCCTTCTCTATAAGTATGCTGAAAGTCTTGTCAATTTCTTTACAGATAAATGGTATTGTATTTGGTCAAACACAATTTTTTCCAACAGTTTGCTAAGAGCTGGTAGCAAGCTAATAGGTCTGCTGTTAGAACCAGTATAGGCTGTTTTACCACTCTTGGGTAGCGGATGACTTTGGCATCCCTCCAGGCCTGAGGACAAACACCTTCCTCGAGACTCATATTAAATATATGACAGATAGGAGTGGCCAGAGTCAGCTACCATCCTCAGTAGCTTTTCATCTAAGTTGTCAATGCCAACAGGTTTGTCATTGTTGATCGATAACAATCACTTTTCCACCTTTCCCACACTAACATCACAAAAATCTAACTTACAATGCTTTTTTTCATTATTGTTTTTTTTATCCATGAATACGATGTCTCTCTGTTCGTTGTTGGCATTTCCTGTCTAAGTTTGCCCACTTTGCCAATGAAGTAATCATTAAAATAATTGGCAAATCGTAAGCCATCTGATTCGATGAAAGTTTCATTGGTCTTTCTGCCCATAATATCATTTAAATGACTCCAAAGTGTTTTTCCATCATTCTTTATATTACTGATCTTGGCTTCATAATACAGTTTCTTCTACTTTTGGTTGAGTTTAGTCACAAAATTTCTCAATTTGCAGTAAGTCAGCCAGTCAGATGTGTAGCAGACTTATTAGCCACTCCTTTCCCCCCCCCATCTATTTCAACCATACAGTTTTTCAATTCCTTCATCAATCCATGGAGCCTTAAAATTCTAACAGTCAGTTTCTTAACAGGTGCATGTTTATCAGTAATTACAAGAAGAAATGTCATAAATTCATCAAGTGCAGCATCTGGATGCTCTTAATTAGTCACATTAATCACAGACCAACAAATATTTTTAACATCATTCACATAAGACTCACAGCTAAATATTTTGTATGATCTCCTATGCATTATTTTAGGGCCAGCTTTTGGAACCTTGGCTCTCCTAGACATACCCACTGTATAATTTGCTGCCTCTTTTCTCTGTATATATCAATGATGCTCTTGCTGCTGGTGATTCTCTGATCCACCTCTACGCAGATGACACCATTCTGTATACATCTGGCCCTTCTTTGGACACTGTGCTAACAAACCTCCAAACGAGCTTCAACGCCATACAACACTCCTTCCGTGGCCTCCAACTGCTCTTAAACGCTAGTAAAACCAAATGCATGCTTTTCAACCGATCGCTGCCTGCACCCGCATGCCCGACTAGCATCACCACCCTGGATGGTTCCGACCTTGAATATGTGGACATCTATAAGTACCTAGGTGTCTGGCTAGACTGCAAACTCTCCTTCCAGACTCATATCAAACATCTCCAATCGAAAATCAAATCAAGAGTCTGCTTTCTATTCCGCAACAAAGCCTCCTTCACTCACGCCGCCAAGCTTACCCTAGTAAAACTGACTATCCTTCCGATCCTCGACTTCGGCGATGTCATCTACAAAATGGCTTCCAACACTCTACTCAGCAAACTGGATGCAGTCTATCACAGTGCCATCCGTTTTGTCACTAAAGCACCTTATACCACCCACCACTGCGACCTGTATGCTCTAGTCGGCTGGCCCTCGTTACATATTCGTTGCCAGACCCACTGGCTCCAGGTCATCTACAAGTCCATGCTAGGTAAAGCTCCGCCTTATCTCAGTTCACTGGTCACGATGGCAACACCCATCCGTAGCACGCGCTCCAGCAGGTGTATCTCACTGATCATCCCTAAAGCCAACACCTCATTTGGCCGCCTTTCGTTCCAGTACTCTGCTGCCTGTGACTGGAACGAATTGCAAAAATCGCTGAAGTTGGAGACTTTTATCTCCCTCACCAACTTCAAACATCAGCTATCTGAGCAGCTAACCGATCGCTGCTGCTGTACATAGTCTATTGGTAAATAGCCCACCCATTTTCACCTACCTCATCCCCATACTGTTTTTATTTATTTACTTGCTCTTTTGCACACCAATATCTCTACCTGTACATGACCATCTGATCATTTATCACTCCAGTGTTAATCTGCAAAATTGTAATTATTCGCCTACCTCCTCATGCCTTTTGCACACATTGTATATAGACTCCCCCCTTTGTTTTCTACTGTGTTATTGACTTGTTAATTGTTTATTCCATGTGTAACTCTGTGTTGTCTGCTCACACTGCTATGCTTTATCTTGGCCAGGTCGCAGTTGCAAATGAGAACTTGTTCTCAACTGGCCTACCTGGTTAAATAAAGGTGAAATAAATAAAAAAATAAAAAAATTCCAGACTCACATTAAGCATCTCCAATCCAAAATTACATCTAGAATCGGCTTCCTATTTTGCAACAAAGCCTCCTTCACTCATGCTGCCAAACATACCCTCGTAAAACTGACTATCCTACCGATCCTTGACTGGCGATGTCATTTTCAAAATTGCCCCCAATAGTCTACTAGGCAAACTGGATGTAGTCTATCACAGTGCCATCCGTTTTGTCACCAAAGCCCCATATACTACCCACCACTGCGACCTGTATGCTCTCGTTGGCTGGCCCTCACTGCATATTTGTTGCCAAACCCACTGGCTCCAGGTTATCTATAAGTCTTTGCTAGGTAAATCCCCACCTTCTCACTGGTCACCATAGCAACACCCACCCGTAGCACGCGCTCCAGCAGGTATATTTCACTGGTCATCCCAAAATCCAACACTTCCTTTGGCAGCCTTTCCTTCCATTTCTCTGCTGCCAATGACAGGAACGAAGTTCAAAAATCACTGAAGCTGGAGTCTTATATCTCCCTCTCTAACTTTAAGCATCAGCTGCCAAAGCAGTTTACCGATCACTCTGTAAATCTGTAAATAGCACTACCAACTACCTCATCCCCATATTATCATTTACCCTCTTGCTCTTTTACACCCCAGTATCTCTACTTGCACATCATCATCTGCACATCTATCACTCCAGTGTTAATGCTAAATTATAATTAATTCACCTCTATGGCCTATTTATTGCCTACCTCCCTACTCTTCTACATTTGCACACATTGTACATAGATTTTTCAACAAAAAAAAATATTGTGTTATTGACTGTACTTTTGTTTATGTGTAACTCTGTGTTGTTGTTTTTGTCACACTGCCTTGCTTTATTTTGGCCAGGTCGCAGTTGTAAATGAGAACTTGTTCTCAACTGGCCTACCTGGTTAAATAAAGGTGAACTAAAAAATAAATAAAATAAAATAATAATTGTGATCACTGCATCCAATAGGTAAGGATACAGCTTTAGAACAAAGTTCTACAGTGTTAGTAAAAATGTGATCAATACAAGTGGATGATCTCGTTCCTGTAGTGTTTGTAAACACCCTGGTAGGTTGATTAATAACCTGAACCAGATTGCAGCTCTTGAGCGGACAGCTTGATGAAAACCAGTCAATATTCAGGTCACCAAGAAAGTAGACCTCCTGCATTTCACACACATTATTTAGATACTGACTGTTAGCACTTGGTGGCTTATAGAAACACCCCAAAATAATAGGCTTTAGATGAGGCAGGTGAACCCTTAACCACAACACTTCAATAACAAGTCACATGAGATCTTCTCGAAGCATTAGAGATATGGCTCTGAGTGTATATGCTGTAGTAACAACTCCCCCATTCGTATTTTGTGTCTTCTGTAGATGTTATATCCTTGTATTGCTACTGGTGTATCATCAAAGGAATTATATAAGTGAGTCACAGAAATGGCTAATACTGTATATGAATGTTATCTGATGTTAGCAAGTTATTAATTTCATGAAACCTATTTCTAAGGCCCCATACATTATGTCTATCTCAGAGATAGACATAATATGGAAAATAACAAATAAAGCAAGAGAAAAAAAACCATTCAGCAGTCCATCGGTGTGTGTGTGTAGTAAGTGTGTGTGTGTGTGCTGTGGGGTTGAAGCTACGAACCCACAGGCATGGCTCTCTCATCCCTTCCAGGCTGGCACCAGCTCAGGATTTTGTCACACCAGAAAACTACAATAAAACAAATTAGTAACCACCTTATAATGTCCTTCGCTGTGCTTTATTGAGAAAATTGACTATGGATTGATTATGGTACGATTAAAGAAATTGTTCATCAAACATGTCCAAGCAGGAGTGCAGGATTCAAGTATTTTGATGTGCTGTTGCATTGTCATGAATTTTGGGTTGACAATAAGGGTACTGTTGCTATATTATTCTGTCAAAATAGGACTCACAAATTTGGTCAATAGAGAACCTTTTGCCTACTGTACATATTAATTTGGGGCTATTTCAAAACCTGAGGAAGTGGAAACTCAAAACACACCAGCTAGATTGACTGAGACTTGTAAAAGTGTGCTTTAAACAATGTATGTTTGCTAATTGCTAGGCATACAAATACGATTATTTCTTGATACATTTGAAGGTCAGATTGTGGTCACAACTGGACAAGATTGTGAATAACTCTTGGTGGAATGCATTGCTCTTCACTGCTGAGAGAGTGTTATGCACAATATATTCTGCGAACTGCAGCCCCCCAAATGATTCATTCTCGAGTTTGAGTTTGATGAGCAGAGGCTGTGTGTGTTTTGGTTCAACAAAGCTGTGTCCATCATTCAATAAGCAATTAACTGCATTCATTCTTGCACCACACAGTATGTTCTATTTTCCCTTGTGCACATGATATACACAGTTGTTGGTCAGAGCACATCTCCGGAGCCGGTGAGTGGGAGGAGAGTGTATTAATCCTGCTTTAGAATGAATTGTGGCCAGCAGGTCAAACGAACGATGAAAATGAACGAGTCAGTCAGTAAAAAGAGTTGTTAAAAAAGAATGAATCGTTTGCGAATAGCACATCACTACACATCACTCCCAAAGACACAAACAAAAACTCTTATATAAATGTAGCAGCCTATACATCTAAACATTAGCGAATTGCATGCTGTATTGCATGGAAATTAGAAAATGTTTCAGTCTGATTAAATGTAGGCTACAACAGCAGCTGCATAGTCTAGCCTAGAAAGAGCCATGTCCCCCTGGCCAGGGTAAACAAAGCAGTAACGTTGTGTATTTCTAGCCCATTTGTTTGTGAATGTGAATTAAATCAAATTTGGTTTACATTCAAACTTGGGCTGACTTTTTCAATCAAGATGATTAGCTGGAAATAATCAATAAACACAATAGCTGACATAGACTTTGAGTACATTGCTAATTAGGTCTACAGTTGCATAGGGCAGGAGTACACCATGCAAACCAGCATAAAAAAGCTTTTTTTCATCCTCCCCAAGGCCAGGAGTTCTTTTAAAACCATGTTAGAAAAACTCTGGTCCCATCATAGCCCATATTACACCTTTTTATAACATATTATTCACATCATAGTGTTTAAGTTCCAGAGTTTTACCTGGTTAGGTTACTTGATCACTCTGGGACCTATGGTGCCACCTCTGACTGAAGGTGTACTGTTTGACCAAATCATGGTTTTAGCTTCTCAAAAAATAATAATTTTTGAGTGAGGAAAAAGCTATAATTTGCCACTCGCAATGATGCGTGACCAATAAAAAATCTAACTAGCACAGCCAAGTCAAAGGGTCGCAAAATGCGACTAAATGGTCCCAGTCTGGAGCCCTACTCACACACACACACGCACGCACGCACACACACACACACACACACACACACACACACACACACACACACACACACACACACACACACACACACACACACACACACACACACACACACACACACACACACACACACACACGCACACATGCACACACACACACACACACACACACACATACACACACAGAGTAAGGTCACTGTAATAAAAGTGTAACTGACCTGGCATACAAAAAGGTCTGATTCCTTCAGTGATCCCACGTCTCACAGGTTCCTGTTGCGGTAGGCCTGACCGGTTGAGTTATGAGAGTATTTAGAGAGGTGCTCGCCCACTTAACAGTAAATGCCAGGGGCAAGGTCAGCCATTTGCCAGTGATCTAATTGTCCTGCATGTTTAAACCATCACATGAGAGTCGAACGCCTCTGACAAACAAGTCACTATCAATCAAATTATCCACCTAACAACGTTACCTTGGAGCAATATCACTACACTCCCTCACCAGTGAACCGATGCATGTGCTGTCACGGCCAGGCGAAAATCCAACAATCACAACTAGGGGAAAAACAGCAACGTATGGGATAAGGCAACACAAAATAATGCAAATATGGTTTGCAAAGCTATCCCATCCATTCATGTTCTCTCTCTCTGATTCAGCGCTAGGTCAACATTTTTTCATATGTTGTTCTCAAATGTGGTTTATTTTCTGAAACAAACTAAGAACTTAATTTATTGGCAAACAAAAGTCAGTGGAGCGAGGCAGAGCATTACAATTGTTTTCTGCTGCACAGAGGTCTTATTTAACATGTGTTTCTATTCAAGGATGGGAAAGTCATTAACTAGCATGATTTCACTGCAGCCATAGAGCCCCCACCTGACGTGGGAGACACCAAGCAGTGGCCATGTAAGGTGCTGACACTTTTTAATGAAGAAACCTAAATGCAGGGCCCAGCCTTGTAATCTAATCTTGGTGAGCTTTGCATCTGGGCCGAGGCTGTTATTGACTGTATTGTGGGGCCATAAATCATGGGAGCTGCACAGTGTGAACGGCCCACTGGCTCGGCTGATGTGAGCACTTGCAATCTGCTTTCAGGTCACCTGCGCAGTGGTGTACACTGACTCAGACGCAACAGTAACCACAGCATACCAGATAGACAGGAGCCCAGGCAGTGTCTGCAATCTTGCACTCTCATTCCGAGCCAGACACAAGCACACACACACACATGGACACACATGAAGTACACCCACACACAACAACATTATTACTGTTCATGCACAAACACACATACACTTGAGGGAATTAGCACACAAGAAGGCATACACACACACACTTCATGCGCAAACACACATTCCCTCTCTCTCCACACTCCCTGCACACTCATTTAACCACTCTGTCTATCACGGTCCTACTGAGTGGAGTTCACTTGGAGGTGGACTGAAGGTGCCATTTACTGGCAGGCATTGACAATTCACCACATGTGCTGGCATTACAATAAAATGGAGCACTCAACCAAACTCATTGATTCGACATCAGCTTTGCACCCCGCTCCACTAGGAAACAAGCAGTGTCGACATTTTATGTATCTAACTACTGTCTGTTCATTTAGCACTGTAGAAGAGTGTGCTAGTCTACTGCATTTTTAGGATTTAGACCATATCCTGACAAGACATTGAGGTTAAAGTATCATTGGTCATAGTCATGCATGAATTTGTCTGAGGTCCATGATGACGATGACCGAGTTCCTGTCGCGTAGCATCACTGTCTCTGCCACTGCTCCAATATGCCCTGATGACAGACTGACCACATAAGACGACAATGCATCAACTCTCCACAGATCAACTCTTCATCCTAACAAACCAGAAAAAAAACAGTACTATATACATGTCATGCTCCAAAATACATAAATAAATGCTCAAAGTTCAATATTTCATCAAAGCTTAATCATTGTAGTCCCACAATAATGATAAATACTGCTACTGATCATGCAGTCTCTTCATATTGCCTTGGGAACTGTTCATCATGGAGATCTATAAACCTTGATCCCCCTTTGACAGGCTCCAGAAAAAGGACAAATTTGAGAGAGAATTTAAGAGACTTCTATTATTTGCAGAATTCCGTCTATTATTATAACATCTGAACTGGACTCTCAAGTGTCTTGGAAAGAGAGATGAATGGGAGAACGCGTCTTTTAAATCTGTCACGCCCTGGTCAAAGTATTTTGTGTTCATCTTTATGTATTTGGTCAGGCCAGGGTGTGGCATGGGGTTTTTGTAATTGTGGTGTGTTTGTCTTGGGGTTTTGGTGGTGGTATTGGGATTGTAGCTTAGTGGGTTGTCTAGCAAAGTCTATGGCTGTCTGGAGTGGTTCTCAATCAGAGGCAGATGCTTATCGTTGTCTCTGATTGGGAACCATATTTAGGCAGCCATATTCTTTGAGTTTGTCGTGGGTGATTGTCCTTAGTGTCCTATGTGTACTCGTTGTTAGTTTGCACCAGATAGGCTGTTTCGGTTTCGTTTATTGTTTTTGTAAGTTCGTGTTTTTTTGTTATATTAAACATGGATCGCAATCGACACGCTGCAGTTTGGTCCGACTCTCTTTCATCACCACTAGAAAACCGTTACAGAATCACCCACCACCAACGGACCAAGCGGCGTGTCAACAGGCAGGAGCAGCCGAAAAGGAGATGCTCACCAAGGATTTCTGGTCATGGGAGGAGATCTTCGACGGGAGAGGACCCTGGGCTAAACCAGGGGAGTGTAGCCGCCCAAAGGAGCAACAGGAGAAGAGGCAACAGAGGCAGCAGCAGCAGGAGCAGCAGCAGCTACAGTGGGAGAGATTGCACCACCTGGAGTTATGGACATGGGAGGAGGAATTGGACGGTAAAGGACCCTGGAATGAGCCTGGAGATTATTGTCGCCCCAAAGCCGAGCTGGAGGCAGCAAAAGCAGAGAGGCGGCATTATGAGGAGCTAGCACGGCAGAGCGGATGGAAGCCCGAGAGTCAGCCCCAAAAATTTCTTGGGGGGCTTACAGGGAGTATGGCTATGCCAGGTAGGAGACCTGCGCAAACTCCCTGTGCTTACCGGGGGCTGGAGAGACCGGGCAGGCACCGTGTTATGCTGTGGAGCGCACGGTGTCTCCAGTGCGGGTGCACAGCCCGGTTCGGTATATTCCAGCTCCGCGTATCGGCCGGGCTAGATTGAGCGTCGAGCCAAATGCCATGAAGCCGGCTCTACGCATCTGGTCCCCAGTGCGTCTCCTTGGGCCGGCTTACATGGCACCAGCCTTGCGCTCGGTGTCTCCGGTTCGCCTGCATAGCCCAGTGCAGGCTATTCCACCTCGCCGCACTGGCAGGGCAACCGGGAGCATTCAACCAGGTAAGGTTGGGCAGGCTCGGTGCTCAAGAGCTCCAGTGCGCCTGCACGGTCCGGTCTATCCAGTACCACCTCCACACCCCAGCCCTCCGGTAGCAGCTCCCGCACCAGGCTTCCTGTGCGTGTCCTCGGTCCAGTACCACCAGTACCAGCACCACGCATCAGGCCTACAGTGCGCCTCGCCTCTCCAGCGCTGTCGGAGCCTTTCTCCTCTCCTGCGCTGCCGAAGTCTCCCGCCTATCTAGCGCTGTCGGAGCTTTCCTCATCTCCAGCGCTGCCGGAGTCTCCCGCCTGTTCAGCGCAGCCAGAGCTGCCAGTCTGCATGAAGCAGCCAGAGCTGTCAGTCTACATGAAGCAGCCCGCGCTGCCAGTCTGCATGAAGCAGCCAGTCTACATGGAGCAGCCAGAGCTGTCAGTCTGCATGAAGCAGCCAGAGATGTCAGTCTGCATAGAGCAGCCAGTCTGCATGGAGCAGCCAGTCTGCATGGAGCTGCCAGTCTGCATGGAGCTGCCAGTCTGCACGGAGCTGCCAGTCTGCACGGAGCTGTCAGTCTGCACGGAGCTGTCAGTCTGCACGGAGCTGTCAGTCTGTAAGGAGCTGCCAGTCTGCAAGGAGCTGCCAGTCAGCACGGAGCCGCCAGAGCGGTCAGTCTGTAAGAAGCCGCCAGAGCTGTCAGCCTATATGGGGCAGCTAGTGCCGCCAGTCTGCCCAGCGCCGCCAGTGCCCCCAGTCTGCCCAGCGCCGCCAGTCTGTCCAGCGTCGCCAGTCTGCCTAGCGTCGCCAGTCTGCCCAGCGTCGCCAGTCTGCCCAGCGTCGCCAGTCTGCCCAGCACCGCCAGTCTGCCCAGCACCGCCAGTCTGCCCAGCGCCGCCAGTCTGCCCAGCGTCGTCAGTCTGCCCAGCGCCGCCAGTCTGCCCAGCGCCGCCAGTCTGCCCAGCGCCGCCAGTCTGCCCAGCATCGCCAGTCTGCCCAGCGCCGCCAGTCTGCCCAGCGCCGCCAGATCTGCCAGTCTGCCCAGCGCCGCCAGATCTGCCAGTCAGCCAGACTCTTCCAGATCTGCCAGTCAACCAGACTCTTCCAGATCTGCCAGTCAGCCAGACTCTTCCAGATCTGCCAGTCAGCCAGACTCTTCCAGATCTGCCAGTCAGCCAGACCCTTCCAGATCTGCCAGTCAACCAGACTCTTCCAGATCTGCCAGTCAACCAGACTCTTCCAGATCTGCCAGTCAACCAGACTCTTCCAGATCTGCCAGTCAGCCAGGATCTGCCAGTCAGCCAGGATCTGCCAGTCAGCCAGGATCTGCTGAGACCACCAGCCAGCCAGGAGCTGGTAGATCTATTTACCGGCCTGAGCTTCCTCTCACTCCTGAGCTTCCTCTCACTCCTGAGCTTCCTCTCACTCCTGAGCTTCCTCTCACTCCTGAGCTTCCTCTCACTCCTGAGCTTCCTCTCACTCCTGAGCTTCCTCTCACTCCTGAGCTTTCTCTCACTCCTGAGCTTTCTCTCACTCCCGAGCTTCCCCTCAGTCCCGAGCTGCCTCGGTCCCGAGCTGTCCTTCAGTCCCGATCTGCTCCTCAGTCCAGTGGGGTTCTGGGTGAGGACTACTAGGCCATGGTCGGCGGCGAGGGTGGACTATCCAGGGACGAAGGGAGAGGGGACTAAGACATTAAAGGAGTGGGGTCCACGTCCCGCGCCGGAGCCGCCACCATGGACAGACGCCCACCCGGACCCTCCCTATTGTTTTGAGGTGCGTTCGGGAGTCCGCACCTTAGGGGGGTTCTGTCACGCCCTGGTCAAAGTATTTTGTGTTCATCTTTATGTATTTGGTCAGGCCAGGGTGTGGCATGGGGTTTTTGTAATTGTGGTGTGTTTGTCTTGGGGTTTTGGTGGTGGTATTGGGATTGTAGCTTAGTGGGTTGTCTAGCAAAGTCTATGGCTGTCTGGAGTGGTTCTCAATCAGAGGCAGATGCTTATCGTTGTCTCTGATTGGGAACCATATTTAGGCAGCCATATTCTTTGAGTTTGTCGTGGGTGATTGTCCTTAGTGTCCTATGTGTACTCGTTGTTAGTTTGCACCAGATAGGCTGTTTCGGTTTCGTTTATTGTTTTTTGTAAGTTCGTGTTTTTTTGTTATATTAAACATGGATCGCAATCGACACGCTGCAGTTTGGTCCGACTCTCTTTCATCACCACTAGAAAACCGTTACAAAATCTCTCTCTATATTCCCCAACGAGTGCTAGGCTAGCTTTGTGTCACAGCCGGCAATACTCGACTCACATTCTTAAAAAAAAAAATCTGACATCATTCTTTGAGAGAGAGTTGGGGAAAGGACCTAATATTTGTGTCATCTGCAGTCTGATTTAAAAAATGATGTTTTGGTTGTTTTAGCTTAGACTGTTTGGAAACTATTGACTCGTCAGTATTCTCAGGCAGTCTCTCACTTGAATAAACGGTTAAAGTACAGGACAACCTATTAGACTTAAAACTTTGCAAAAGTGACTTTTTTTCAGGCACTGGTCTACTCAGTAGCTCATAGAAATAGAATCCAGTTAAATAGGGACATAAAATAATAATATATGCCATTGAGCAGATGCTTTTATTCAAAACAAATTGCTCATGCATGGTCCCGGGAATCAAACCCACTATCCTTTGCAAGCACCAAAGCACCATGCTCTACCAACTGAGCTACAGAGGACCACCCATAAGTAAGCATGCTTTAGACAAGGACATAATGCAAGCCTGTCTTCCTGTGTTTGTCAATGACACACTACACAGTGAGCTAATTCAAGAGATTCAGTTGAGTCACTCGTGATGTCATTCTGTGAAAGGATAAAGAAAGTTCAGGACGGAAGTTGAGATGAGATCTGAGGACAAATGCCAAGCTGAACCTGAGCATGGGCATTACAGGTAATGAGTCACCCAATCTCAGATAGCTGTTGGTACTACCAATCGTCCAGCCTCCTGGCTATCAGCTAAGAGGGTCCAGGAGGTAAAACTAAACTAATGCTCTCCCTGGGAGAGAACATGTGTGGTCCACAGCTACAGTAGCCATGTCCATATATGTGTAACCACTGTCTGATGGCTCTCACACCACACACACGCGCGCACACACACACACACACACACACACACACACACACACACACACACACACACACACACACACACACACACACACACACACACACACACACACACACACAATCTTGTACAGCTAACTTTGTGGACACTAACCCTAACCTGTACTCTTACCCTTACATTAACCCAAAAACCTAACCTTAAACCTAACTCTAGCTCCTAACCATAACCCTAAAACTAACCCTAGCTCCTAACCCTGACCCTTAACGCAATTCTAACCCTAACACCAATTCTAACCTTAACCCTAAACCACCTAGAAATCACATTTAACCTCGGGGGGACTAACGAAATGTCCCCAGTTGGTCAAATTTTTGTTTGTTTACTATTCTTGTGGGGACATCTGGTCCACGTCCACGTCCACACACACACACACACACACACACACACACACACACACACACACACACACACACCATCTGAGAATATGGTCAAAATGTATTTATTAAACATTAATAAGCTTTTGCTAACCTCTACGCAAGCAAACCTCATTGTTCAGTAAAATAGCATTGTTCTTACATATATCTTGATGAATAGGAAGAGAGAAGCAACCATTTCAAAACAGGGGCTTGTTATTTATTGAACAGAATCCCTAAGAGAGGAAAAGAACATGGTCAACTTCACTGAGATTGTTATTTAAGACTCGGTTGATATCCATGAAGCCTTACTTCAGAAAATCTTTTTGCTTTGAGTTCAAACCCAAGGGACTCTTTATTAGCCAAGTCCCCAATGGAAAGAAAGACAGAAAGAGAAAAAAGGTCCCCCAAAAATCTATGCTTAGAATAACTTGCTTCTTTGATGAGAAATATGCCTGTCCCCCATGTCTGTTTGCTAGGTCTTCTTTTCGCACAATTAAATAGCAGAGAATGGAAATGTCATTACCATTTCTTATAAAAAAATAATAATAACGGTATGTGCAGTTTAAACACAGCCTTTCCATTGATATGCAGAATCAGCTAGGAGTTTTGTGGGAGTGTGTTGGAGAATCCAATCTGTCTCTCTACAGGCCATTGTACACCAGTAATGGCACAGACCATCACAAAATCCTAGCATTATAATTATGCAATGGGTGCAAAAAAAATGAGACAGAGAAAAATATATAATTATAGCAGACAAAGAGCTCTCTTATTGCTTTCAAGTCAGAGATGAGACGATGTACCAAATGAAGTCGTTTGTAGTGGCGTAACCTGTGGCTAGCATTTTATTTTTCTATGGCACTCTTCTTTTATTACTTCTAACTCTTAAACTCTCAACATTTCAGTAATAACTTTTTTTCAAAGCTTCCAGAATTACATTTCAAAGTGTCTGGGAGAAGAGAGGAGAAAGTAATTGATTTCGCACTGATCAAGCGATGTATCTCCAAAAAGTGGTTAACAATAAACTTTTTTAGAACATGGAAACCTGATTGATACCGGAGGAAAGGTGACCCGTCGGAGGTCAGAAATGACACATTTGATCATGTCAGACAAGCATATGGGGAGAATAACTTACAGTTTCTTTGGAGAGTAATAGCCTACTCGAATCATGTACAGTATCTACAGATGTGGGATCTTAATTCCATCACCCTGTTGCAGGATAACTTTCCTGCAATGCAAGACATTCAAAACTTGCAGAGTATTTGAGATTTTAAAAGGCTTTTGAAGGTTGTCATTTCCACTTTGAAATTTCAGACTTGAATTTCAACCCATACAAAAATGTCCATGCATTATAATCCACATTATAATTCACACATCCTGTTTCTGCAGGATTCTATTTCCTGTTGCTGTAGCAAACTGGCTCAAATTAAGAGCCTACATCTGTATGTGGTATGTGTGCTATCTAAGCACAGATGGGCAAGAGACCGCCAGTAACTATACAGTAGGCCTATATACAGTACAGTACAATCACTTACATGCAGTTCTGAACTCTGAGGGTTTTAAACTATTCATTCTAACACTATGACATAGCCTAGGGCTAGACACTAAAGCCTCTTTGTGGCACCTCTTACTTTCAGCCAATTAAGACAAGCTTTGATGCAGACATAAAGGTCTCCTATTGCATATTGCACCATTACCATTTCACTGTTGAAGCTCAAACTGAACTTTGATATTCACACTGAGCCTTTTAAGAAGTTAATTCAATTAAAATGACTGGGTCGTCCTGAACTCACCTTACATGTTCACTTTTATCTTTTATTATATAAATTACACTGAACAAAGAAAGGTGATGGAGATGCTTGGATGAAGGTCTAAATATGGGTAAATTGCACATGGGTTGGCAATTACTTCTTTTTAAAAACACCTCAGAGTGAAACACTAAAACTATCCAATATTCAGTAAGACTGCCCACTTATCACCTTACCTAAATTAGCCTAACCTAACTCTACCTTGCTGTGTACCTTGCTTGCTTGATGACGTTTCTACATATGGTAAAACAATCAAACAATGTTAATATAAAATTACTCTTCAACCAATGCTTGCGACTTTGGACATTTACTAGGCCCTGGTTCCGCTTGTGAATGTTAAATCAAAGCAACATCCCAAGTGTTCTGTTTTCAGAACATAAATTATGACCAAGGATCTCCTTCTTAATCAACCTAAGCACACACTACTAATAAAACATGATAGCAATACAGTTTTGCAAAGTCAAGGTAAAATATTTTGTCCGTAAAGCAAGCCTAGAGAGCACTTTGCATGTCATATAAAATGTCATATGGTGGTAAAATAAATATAACTTAGCCTATAAAGTAATTAATTCAATCACAAGGGAACACAGTGTACACTATAAGACCACTGGATTGATGCTCCAATAATTTCTCAGCGTAAATATATGGCACAGTAATAATATATTTAGGTAAAAACAGCATCTCCCTCTACCTGTCTGATGGACTAACAACAGCACACAAACGCCTAACCTGTGCCCAAAGCCAATACATCTACACATTTACCATACCTATACACTGCATACACACAGTCACATAAAACATTCACATACACAGTCAGCCACATATTGCCTGTTAGAAGTGTTGGGGAGAGGAGGCAGTTAGATTGTCCCCTAGCTCTGTGCCTGTCACACGATAGCTTTCCTCAGGACCAATTCAGTTTGATGGGTCTTTGAAAGCTTCTTGCCGGCCCTTGAGTTCCCTAAAAAGGAAGTGACCTAAGCCAAGCAGCAGTAATTACCTCCACAGTTCACCAGAGAGTTCTAATTTCTGTAGCCTCCTGACTATTCCTGGAGTCGCCATTATGTGTGATTGATGGTTTATAAAAGCTTTTTTACAGTTCTGACATTTGTGTGAAACAAGCAGGTCTGAACTTTCCATCTGGTGTACCTGCCTCCTCGGCACCCCTCGCCCCCCTCCCCAAAGTCCTCCACTGTCCTTGAGCTGCAGCTTGTTGCTTTGATCATGGCTCTTTAGGGAAAGGGCAGGAACACAGAAAGATGAATGCATTTCCCAGGGCACATCACAGGCGACTCCTCTGCGCTTTAATCACTATCAACACCGCATTGTAAATGCAGAGAGTGTGCCAAGCTGCTTACAAGCACAACTGTCACCAATGTCATATCCACCACTGTGCTCCCCGCAGGGGTAGAATACTTAGTCCTTTCTCTCCTTTCTCTGGTTGAGCACAGAGCAGTGCTACTGTAGTTCTGATGAAAGAGGGAGGAAGATGCTAAATATGTATCTCTTTATCAGAACGCTTGTTGTGGATGTTTTCCCTTTAAGAAAATAGAACAGAGGTCAGGGCTTCTCACCTTGAACACAAATTAATTGATTGCTGTGTTTACACCAAGAGATAGGGTGACAATCTCAGCTTGTGTTTAGTATCACGCTGATAAAGACAGTACACTATTGATGTGTCCAGTAAACTGTGCAGAACACACTATGTGACGATAAACATCAATTTCCAATGTACTGCTGCTTCATGGCGGTAGAGATGGACTCAACTACACGCTTGCTTGCATAATTTTCACAACATTTGTAAAACACATCCCATTTACAACCAGTTATTTTTCCAGTAAATATATGACTGAATTAACAGGTTGACTGCAGACTAAGGGTCAATACAAAAATCATTCGCCAGGCTTAGGCAGAGGTAGGCACTCCCATTCATACACCATGCAGCATATACAAAGTATGTGGACACCCCTTCAAGCGAGTGGATTTGACTATTTCAGACACACCCGTTGCTGACAGGTGTATAAAATCGAGCACACAGCCATGCAATCTCCATAGACAAACAGTGGCAGTAGAATGGCCTTACTGAAGAGTAAGGCTTTCAATGTGGCACAGTCATAGGATCAAATGTCTGCCCTGCTAGAGCTGCCCTGGTCACCTGTAAGTGCTGTTATTGTGAAGTGGAAATGTCTAGGAGCAACAATGGCTCAGCCGCGAAGTAGTAGGCTACACAAGCTCACAGAATGGGACCGGCTAGCGCTGAAGCGTGTAGCAGGTAAACATTGTCTGTCCTTGGTTGCAACACTCACTACTGAGTTCCAAACTGCCTCTGGAAGCAAGGTCAGCACAAGAGCTGTTCGTCGGGAACTTCATGAAATGGGTTTCCATGGCCGAGCAGCCGCACACAAGCCTAAGATCACCATGCACAATGCCAAGTGTCAGCTGGAGTGGTGTAAAGCTCGCCACCATTGGATTCTGTAGCAGTGGAAAAATGTTTTATGAAATGATAAATCACACTTCATCATCTGGCTGTCCGACAGACAAATCTGGGTTTGGAAGATGCCAGAAGAACACTACCTGCCCGAATACATATTGCCTACTGTAAAGTTTGGTGGAGGAGGAATAATGGTCTGGGGCTGTTTTCATGGTCTGGGCTAGATCCCTTAGTTCCAGTGAAGGGAAATCTTAACGCTACAGCATTCAATGACATTCTAGACGATTATGTGGTTCCAACTTTGTGGCACCAGCTTGGGGAAGGCCCTTTCCTGTTTCAGCACGACAATTCCCCTGTGCACATACAGAAATGGTCTGTCGAGATCGGCATGGAAGAACTTGACTGGCCTGCACAGAGCCCTAACCTCAACCCCATTGAACACCTTTGGGATTAATTGGAACGCCGACTGTGAGCCAGGCCTAATCGCCTCAGATCAGTGCCCGACCACACTAATGCTCTTGTGGTTGAATGGAAGCAAGTCCCCGCAGCAATGTTCCAACATCTAGTGGAAAGTCTTCCCAGAAGAGTGGAGGATGTTATAGCAGCAAAGGGGTGACCAACTCTGATTTTGGAATGAGATGTTCGACGGCCAGGTGTCCACTTTTGGTCATATAGTGTATATAATTGACAGCACAAAGACCATACTATGTCTTGATTTCCCTTTTGAGACCCCAACACTGAACATAACAATATAAATGAAAATGGCCAATTCCCTGGTTAGTTAAGCTAATACAGCCTGCACATGTTTTATTTGAAATAATGAGACGAGGAGCATTTACTCCAGTATGTGGCACCCATGTGCCTTGACCAGTCACCACACAGGAAATCACAGCCATTAAAACAGTCCTGGGGGAACCATATCTGTCTCAACTACACTACATATGGTTAAGACGTTTACAGTAGATCAATTATCACAATTCTCTACTGACTTTAATTTCACTACCTTTCATAGACAAAGCGCACGTTTTTACAAACATCAATCAACACGTAATTAATGTAGCTCTGACTGCATATCAATAGCTATCACTGTAAATTCCACCACATGAAAGACATTTAAATAAAACAACAACCCTTCCTGTAATGATGACCAATCCAAAACCCACCTCTTGTAATTCCATTTCACCATCATCATTAGCCAGGTGCAGAGAGAGCAGTGTTTGGTCTCTAAACCACCAAGATACAAAGCTGCAAGGCTTTTTAGCCCTCTGTGCACCTCCAAAGTTTCCTTGGAAACCTGGGAGTCGAGCAGAACACAGATGTCACTGCTATGCATCCTCCACATTGGTTGTAAATTCAGGATTAGAGCTTTCAATATGATTAGAAAGAAAAGCATAAATTGGCATAGACACCACCCTGTCATTATCATCAACAGCATTTTATTCCATTGTTCTATCAATCATTTTAAGGGTTGGAATCTGGATTCATGCATGTGTTTTCAACCCATTGTAATCTAGTTACTTCCGGTATACCTACTAAAAAACCCAAGGCAACCCAGCTTGCACGTGACAATCACCTGGCTAGCTACGTATGTGTTTGCTTTGAATCCTGGAGACCCAGGATTTGACATGGTACCTATCATTGAGATGACAGGGGGAGAGAGATAGAGAGAGAATGGAGGGAGGGAGCGAGATATAGACGACAACATTGGTGAAGACCTGTCTCTTCTTTCCGCCACTGAAAATTCGCTGGTGATAAAGTGAATTAAATGTAGATTAGCCCTCACGCTTGACCCGGCCGGTTTGAAAAGGCACAAAAACAGATTACGGCTGCTCGATAAGGAATGGGGCTGCAGAGACAGATCACATATGAGGGATGGGGAGCCTGAGAGGCAGAGGGATGAGCTGAGCTGAGCTGTACTCTTTCCACAGGTTGACTCCTGTGGGGACCTGTTGCCAGGGTAGCAGAGGTGCCAGGCAGAGATGGCAGACTTGTTTGCTTTCCGCTCAGCTCGGTCAGACTCTATGCCATGTTCCTGGCTGTGCCCGAACTGGGTTTGGGGCACACACACACAGAGAGACATACCCCAACAGCAAGAGAGAGAAAGACATACATGGAAGTGCTAATACTGCAGTATGTGAACACAGCCAAGTGACTGTCAACTGTGTGCACTGTTGCACATAAATCACGTTTCCCTATGATTTTGGCCATATTCGCATTTCGGAGTTCCTACGTTTCCTATTGTGCATTGAAAGGAAAGACAACCACAAACAAAGTGAGGGCATCTAGGCTACAGGATCTTAATTTTAGCCAGTTTGCTACAGCAGGAAAATAATCATACAGCAACAGGAAATGTGAATTATTATGTGGATTATAATTAATGAACATTTTAGTAGGGGTTGATATATTTTTCATAAGGGAAAATTATGTCTGACATTTCTAAGTGGAAACTTCAAATGTCAGATGCCTTTTTAAACCTCAAATACACTACAAGTGTAAAATGTATTGCACTGCAGGAAAGTTATTCTGCAACTGAGTGATGCAAATAAGATCCTACATCTGCACAAGGAAAGCTCATAAAAGATCACCTAAGACAATTTGTTAATGGTAAACAATAAGTATTCATAATAACCATGTAATGGTTCCTAAACATGCATTGGATCTTTCTTGTCTGATCATAAGGGGTTTTGGCAGGGCTCCTAAATAGCGATGATGTCTTGGTCCTCTGGGGCAGGGAGATACTTCAGTCAATGTCAGAGCGGTTTGTTCTGGTGGAAAATTAAAAACCAGACCACATAACCTGGCTAATTGTTTCTCGGGGAATTACTTTCTTTAGATTATGAACACTTGAACATAGGTTTAGAGTTCAAGAAATCACATGTAAAAATTGTTTGAGATGAAGCTGTCATGTCACATTTTATTAACGTAATTTACAAGATTAGAATTGAGGAAAAACCAAGAAATCAATTTGAACTTGCAGAAGTTCATTGAATTATAATTTAATTAGACTGACAAATCAAAGGAAACAGACAAATGTGCTTGGAAACATTAAAAAATAAAATGCAATAGAGATGATGGAGGAATGGATTTTGAACAATGTTTTGGACAATATAATGTAAACCTCATACATACTGTAACATCCTGACCATGGTGTGAGTCACTACTGAAGCTATCACACTATGATTTACCACTGTATGGTGCATCTCATCACTTGCATTTGACTGGAATTTACTCACCAGAAACTCCTAAACAACTAAAAAACGATTTGAAAATAACATCAGAGTCGATAAAAAGTCATCTTGGCCAAAAGAGAGGCAAACTGGGGAAAAAACGAACAAGGCACAATGCCAAAACCTGTTTGTATGTGAAGTCTGTGACAGCTATAAAGGCACAACAAATAGCATTGTCACCTTCTCATGCGGCGTAAACCCTTGAATGCCAAAGTAAGGCGTGTACAGGTGTTTGGGGAAGATAAGACCCCCTGTCCCATATTTTTAAAAGGGTTCCAGCTTTAAAAAAAGGTACATATTGCTCGTTGCTAGGATGCCAATCATTTCCATTTCACATAGACCTATAGACTTAAGGCTTGTCTCGTCTGGGAGAGGTCTGGGAGAGGTGCTTGTCACTTGAGTCAGTGCTCAGTAAAAGATTGAGAGATAGAGAGATGGACTGAGATGCTCCTGACAGACAGAAACCTACAGATTATATCTAAAGGTTCTAAACCTCACCGGAGAGTACAACATTAGTCTATAAATGCATGGATGACAACCAACCCATGAACGTATGAGTAAAACTCTCTTTGGGTTTCTTTGGGGTACTCTCTTTGTGCTAAAGAGGAAATTTGTTGTAGTCTCCTTATTTGTGGCTATGATGTCTATACAGCAGGTTAAATGCTGTAGTGACAGTAGTGCTGGTTACAACCATTCTTCAAAGGAACACTTGTATCACAAATTATTCATAATGTTATAGTGCATCCAGCAGACACATCACTAAAATGTTCCAATAGCATACATTACTGAAGCTTCCATCGAGAATGCTTAAAAACATTAACATATTGCACATGCAATGTGATGCAGATAATGCAGCTGGTCCAGAAGCAGAATAATGCTCCATATCTTGTGACAAAGCAATAGAGACCTGCTATAATGGAGGCCATCGGCATGCCAAAGAGATTCATTTCATAACACACCCCTGCCAGCACATGATGATACGCTTGTGAAACAAACTGCATCAGAGTCAAAATGATCATGACTGTGATTTTGTTTTTAAAGCCACTGAAATCCGAGCATGAACATTAGTATCACAGGCTTAAAAGGTACAGTGGTGTAGCTGCAACATTCCGACCAGAAGATCGAATATCAATATGGCCGGTATAGATGGTCACAGAATAAGCATTCTGTGCTGTTTAGCAATGTAATGATATTGAGCTGAGCTTGTTGATTAATAGTGCTTAGCGATGAACAGAATTTTCTTTTTTTTTGGGGGGGGGGTTATTAAACAACGAATCGACGTCTGTTCAATTACTTGCTGTCACGACTTCCGCCGAAGTCGTCCCCTCTCCTTGTTCAGGCGGCGCAATCGACGTCACCGGCCTTCTAGCCATTGCCAATCCACTTTTCATTTTCCATTTGTTTTGTCTTTGTCTTACACACCTGGTTTCAATCCCCCAATTACTTGTTCATTATTTAACCCTCTGTTCCCCCATGTTTGTTTGAGTGATTGTTTTTATGTAATACGGTCCGTTTATGTGGGCTCGCTTATTTTGTATTTGTATTGGTCTATTTTGAGTAAAATATGTTTATTTACTCATATCTGCTGTCCTGCGCCTGACCCTACACCAGCTACACCCAGACTATATTACAGAATCACTCACCCAAAGAATGGAGTCAGCAGGAGCAGACGCCCTCCTCTTTCTCCAGCAGGTCGCGTCCAGCAGCACGCGACCATATTGCAACATCTGGGCACCGCCATGGATCACGTGTTGCAGAAGATGGATCGTTGAGAGAGAGCAGGAGGTCGTCCAGGGCCTCCACCAGTCCCACTACAGCAGGCCCCACTGTCCACCCATCCTTCACCTGGTTCCAGCGGGATTCGGCTCGTGCTCCCGAGGGAGTATGATGGGACAGCTGCAGGATGCCAGGGGATCCTACTCCAGCTTGAGCTCTACCTGGCCACCGTCCACCCGGCTCCTTCGGGACGTGAGACCATGTCCACCCTCGTCTCCTGCCTCTCAGGCAAAGACCGGGAGTGGGCCAACACCGTATGGAGTGAGGGAGACGCGGCATTGAACCATTATGCAGAGTTCACCCGCCGCTTTCGGGCAGTTTTCGACCACCCACCTGAGGGTCGAGCGGCGGGTGAACGACTGTTCCACCTAAGGCAGGGGACGAAGAGCGTGCAGAGATCTCAAGGGGTGGTCACGAGAGTACTCAGGGAGGTGTGTGGGGGTTTCCATCGGTGCGACTACGGTGGAAAGTCCAGACCAGGTCTCCACTGTGTGCATCCCCTCAGAATATGCCGTTTTGGCTTTCACCTTCTGTAAGTAGAGGGCGACTAAATGACCACCTCATCAAATATTCTGGTAGACGCAGCCCTTCCCAGGAGTCACGTGTATCCTCTGTCACAGGAGGAGACGGTGGCTATGGAAACACATGTCCCCAAATCCCTGGGGCAGGGACACATTCGGCCCTCCACTTCACCTGCCTCCTCAAGTGTATTTTTTGAGAAGAAGAAGGATGGGGGTCTACTCCCATGTATTAACTATCGAGGTATCAATCAGATCACTGTGAGGTACAGCTACTCACTGCCTCTCATCGCCAGTGCGATCGAGTCAATGCACGGGGCGAGCTTCTTCACAAAATTGGATCTCAGGAGCACTTACAACCTGTTGCGTATCCGGGAGGGGGACGAGTGGAAGACGGCATTTAGTACAACCTCAGGGCACTATGAGTACCTCGTCATGCCGTACAGGTTGATGAATGCTCCAGCAGTCTTCCAGGCCTTTGTTGACGAGATTTTCCGGGAGCTGCAGGGGCAGGATGTAGTGGTGTATATCGATGACATTCTGATATACTCCGCTACACGCGCCGAGCATGTGTCCCTGATGCGCAGGGTGCTTGGTCGCCTGTTGGAGCATGACCTGTTCGTCAAGGATGAGAAATGTCTGTTCTTTCAACAGTCTGTCTCCTTCCTAGGGTACCGCATTTTCCACTTCAGGGATGGAGATGGAGAGTGACCGCATTTCAGCCGTGCGTAATTGGCCGACTTCCCACGGTAAAGGAAGTACAGCGGTTTCTAGTTTGCCAACTACTACCGGAGGTTTATTCAGAGTTTTGGTCAGGTAGCAGCTCCCATTACCTCACTGCTGAAGGGGGGACCGGTGTGGCTGCAGTGGTCGGCTGAGGCGGACGGGGCTTTTGGTCACCTGGAGGCTCTGTTAACCTTGGCTCCCTTGCTGGCTCATCCAGATCCCTCTTTGGCGTTCATAGTGGAGGTGGAAGCGTCTGAGGCTGGGATAGGAGCCGTGCTCTCTCAGCGCTCGGGCACACCACCAAAGCTCCGCCCCTGTGCTTTCTTTTCGAAGAAGTTCAGCCCGGCGGAGTGAAACTATGATGTGGGGGACCGGGAGCTGTTGGCTGTTGTCAAGGCTCTGAAGGCGTGGAGACATTGGCTTGAGGGGGCTAAACACCCTTTTCTCATCTGGACTGACCACCGCAATCTGAAGTACATCCGGGCAGTGAGGCAAGGTGGGCCATGTTCTTTACCTGTTTTGTTTTCACTCTGTCCTACAGACCAGGTTCCCAGAATGCTAAGGCAGATGCACTGTCCCGGATGTATGACACAGAGGAGCGGTCCATGGATCACACTCCCATACTTCCGGCCTCTTGCCTGGTGGCACCGGTGGTGTGGGAGCAGGACGTGGACATAGAGCGGGCGTTACGCACAGAGCCCACTCCCTCCCAGTGTCCAGCTGGGCGCCTGTACGTTCCGTCTGCTGTCCGCGACCGTTTGAACTATTGGGCCAACACGTTACAACCCCTACCTGTTCCACAACAGCCGTGGTCGCACCTGTCGGTGGACTTCCTGACAGATCTTCCTCCCTCACAGGGCAACACCACGATCCTGGTCGTTGTGGATCGGTTTTCTAAGTCCTGCCGTCTCCTCCCTTTGCCCGGTCTCCCTACGGCCCTACAGACTGCGGAGGCCCTGTTCACTCACGTCTTCCGGCACTATGGGGTGCCTGAGGATATAGTCTCTGATCGGTGTCCCCAGTTCATGTCCAGGGTCTGGAGAGCATTCATGGAACGTCTGGGGGTCTCGGTCAGCCTAACCTCAGGTTTTCACCCCGAGAGTAACGGGCAGGTGGAGAGAGTAAACCAGGATGTGGGTAGTTTTCTGCGGTCATATTTCCAGGACCGGCCGGGGGAGTGAGCTGCGTTCATCCCCTGGGCAGAGATGGCCTAAAACTCACTCCGCCACTCCTCCACTAACCACTCTCCTTTCCAGTGCATACTGGGGTATCAGCCGGTTCTGGCACCTTGGCCTCAGAGTCAGATCGAAGCTCCTGCGGTGGGCAAATGGTTTAAGCGCTCGGAGGAGACCTGGGACGCCGCCCACGTGCTCCTGCAATGGGCGGTGAGGCAGCAGAAGGGGAGCGTCGACCGCCACCGCAGTGAGGCCCCAGTGTTTGCACCGGGGGACCAGGTCTGGCTCTCGACCCAAAACCTGCCCCTCCGCCTGCCCTGCCGGAAGCTGGGTCCGCGGTTTGTGGGGCCATTCAAAGTCCTGAGGAGACTGAACGAGGTATACTGCAGGATACAGCTTCCCCCAGATTACCATATTAATCCCTCGTTCTATGTGTCTCTCCTCAGGCCGGTGGTGGCTGGTCCACTCCAGGAGTCTGAGGTGCGGGAGGTTCCTCCGCCCCCTCTGGGTATCGAGGGGGCCCTGGCATATGCTGTTCGAGCCAACCTGGACTCGAGGCGTCGGGCGAGGGGCCTTCAGTACCTCGTGGAGTGGGACGGGTATGGACCGGAGGAGAGATGCTGGGTGCCAGTGGAGGACGTCTTGGACCCTTCGTTGCTGCGGGAGTTCCACCGTCTCCATCCGGATTGCCCTGCGCCTCGTCCTCCAGGTCGTGCCCGAGGTTGGTGTCGGCGCGCTGCTGGAGCTGCGCGTCAAGGGGGGTACTATCACGACTTCCGTCGAAGTCGTTCCCTCTCTTTATTCAGGTGGCGTTCGGCGGTCGACATCACCGGCCTTCTAGCCATCGCCGATCCACTTTTCATTTTCCCTTTGTTTTGTCTTACACACCTGGTTTCAATCCCCCAATTACAGTGCCTTGCGAAAGTATTCGGCCCCCTTGAACTTTGCGACCTTTTGCCACATTTCAGGCTTCAAACATAAAGATATAAAACTGTATTTTTTTGTGAAGAATCAACAAGAAGTGGGACACAATCATGAAGTGGAACGACATTTATTGGATATTTCAAACTTTTTTAACAAATCAAAAACTGAAAAATTGGGCGTGCAAAATTATTCAGCCCCTTTACTTTCAGTGCAGCAAACTCTCTCTAGAAGTTCAGTGAGGACCTCTGAATGATCCAATGTTGACCTAAATGACTAATGATGATAAATACAATCCACCTGTGTGTAATCAAGTCTCCGTATAAATGCACCTGCACTGTGATAGTCTCAGAGGTCCGTTAAAAGCGCAGACAGCATCATGAAGATCAAGGAACACACCAGGCAGGTCCGAGATACTGTTGTGAAGAAGTTTAAAGCCGGATTTGGATACAAAAAGATTTCCCAAGCTTTAAACATCCCAAGGAGCACTGTGCAAGCGATAATATTGAAATGGAAGGAGTATCAGACCACTGCAAATCTACCAAGACCTGGCCGTCCCTCTAAACTTTCAGTTCATACAAGGAGAAGACTGATCAGAGATGCAGCCAAGAGGCCCATGATCACTCTGGATGAACTGCAGAGATCTACAGCTGAGGTGGGAGACTCTGTCCATAGGACAACAATCAGTTGTATATTGCACAAATCTGGCCTTTATGGAAGAGTGGCAAGAAGAAAGCCATTTCTTAAAGATATCCATAAAAAGTGTTGTTTAAAGTTTGCCACAAGCCATCTGGGAGACACACCAAACATGTGGAAGAAGGTGCTCTGGTCAGATGAAACCAATATTGAACTTTTTGGCAACAATGCAAAATGTTATGTTTGGCGTAAAAGCAACACAGCTCATCACCCTGAACACACCATCCCCACTGTCAAACATGGTGGTGGCAGCATCATGGGTTGGGCCTGCTTTTCTTCAGCAGGGACAGGGAAGATGGTTAAAATTGATGGGAAGATGGATGTTGCCAAATACAGGACCATTCTGGAAGAAAACCTGATGGAGTCTGCAAAAGACCTGAGACTGGGACGGAGATTTCTTCCAACAAGACAATGATCCAAAACCTAAAGCAAAATCTACAATGGAATGGTTCAAAAATAAACATATCCAGGTGTTAGAATGGCCAAGTCAAAGTCCAGACCTGAATCCAATCGAGAATCTGTGGAAAGAACTGAAAACTGCTGTTCACAAATGCTTTCCATCCAACCTCACTGAGCTTGAGCTGTTTTGCAAGGAGGAATGGGAAAAAATTTCAGTCTCTCGATGTGCAAAATTGATAGAGATATACCCCAAGCGACTTACAGCTGTAATCGCAGCAAAAGGTGGCGCTACAAAGTATTAACTTAAGGGGGCTGAATAATTTTGCACGTCCAATTTTTCAGTTTTTGATTTGTTAAAAAAGTTTGAAAGATCCAATAAATATCGTTCCACTTCATGATTGTGTCCCACTTGTTGTTGATTCTTCACAAAAAAATACAGTTTTATATCTTTATGTTTGAAGCCTGAAATGTGGCAAAAGGTCGCAAAGTTCAAGGGGGCCGAATACTTTCGCAAGGCACTGTACTTGTTCATTATTTAACCCTCTGTTCCCCCATGTTTGTTTGTGAGTGATTGTTTTTATGTAATACGTTCAGTTTATGTCCGCTCGCTTATTTTGTATTTGTATTTGTCTATTTTGAGTAAAATAAATGTATTTACTCATATCTGCTGTCCTGCACCTGACTCCACTACACCAGCTACACACAGACTACATTACACTTGCATTCCATTTCATTTATTTGTGAGTTCAACACGCCGTTTCTCTAGAGACAAATCAAATAATTAATGATACATTTTCAAGAAATATGTGGGACGCTGGTCTGATTTTAAGTTATAGTTTTCATCAGACAAATATTCAACCTAGTTCAGCGCAGAAACTTGGTAATTAACCACAATGGCCATAATCCATTGCGCCTGTTTTTTCCAGCCACGGACAGAGGCAGATACATACACACACAGACCACCTGAGACCACATGAGAGAGGAATGGCACAACACACAACACAATGATGACAGTGATAGAGACAGGTGAAGTAGCTCTACCCGATTGACAGTTGAAGTAGTTGGTAATAAGCAATCTTATTAAGTATGCCCAATCTACCTTGAAGAACTAGTCAAATTATTTAGTCAGCCAGCTAGCTACTACTAGCCTAGCTAGATATGATATATTCGTTCACAGAGATAATGTTAGATGGTTATCTGGCTTGCTGCTACTGCCTGAGAAGAGATGAGATGATGACTTTAAGGGTTAGGGTTAGAAGTTTTAAAAAATATTCCAAAAATGCAGTAATATACACAACTGAAATATTTCATTAAAGTAATGTGAATACAATATGGTTAATAAGTGACAAGCAGTAATGGGCGTTCACTACCATCATACCATCCTGCATCCCACTACGGGCTTTCCTCTGAATCTTAGCAGGGTTTGTCCTGGTTGGTCCCTGGATGGGACACCAGATGCTGCTGGAAGTGGTGTTGGAGGGCCAGTAGGGGGCATTCTTTCCTCTGGTCTAAAAAAAGAACCCAATGCCACAGGGAAGTGATTGGGGACATTGCCCTGTGTAGGGTGCCTTTCGGATGGGACGTTAAACGGGTGTTCTGTCTGTGGTCACTAAAGAGCCCATGGCACTTATTGTAAGAGTAGGGATGTTAACCCCGGTGTCCTGGCTAAATTCCCAATCTGGCTCTCATACCATCATGGCCATCTAATCATCCCCAGCTTCCAAATGGCTTATTCATCCCCTTGCTCTCCCCTGTAACTATTCCCCAGGTCATGGTTGTAAATGAGAATGTGTTGTCACTTACCTGGTAAAATAAGGGTAAAATAAATCAAAAACATAATGGAGCTCTTATTAATTGTTTTATTCTGTGTTGTTACAGCATTCAACCCAGTGTCAGGGAAAAGGCAGGTGTTGGCTGGTGGAAACTCTAAAATAATTTAAAAGTTATTATTTCATAATGCATTTAATGTGGAAAAAAATATTTCAACCATAATTAATTTTTAAAACAAAATGTCCCCATGTTCTTCAAGTGTGATGGGGGAAAATGTGTTACAGTAGGACATTGGGCAGACGCTGAGAGGAAATTGAGTGAAATTACCCAGGTTCCCATTAAATAGGCTGAATTTAAAAGTAAATGAGAAATATTTATCAAATAGTCTCCTTCATCTACTGATGCCGTTTTTTCCCCCTCGAGGCCCCCACACTGGCCCATTTTTTCCTTGAGGCCCTCACTATTAGCCAGATAATGATAATTTTGCACAAAAAAAAAACAAGTTAGACAGGCCCACTATGCTAAAAATGTACCAGCCCATCTGGCATTTGCCCAAAATGCCAGACGGTCAGTCCACCCCTGACCGTACGGCTTTCGCCTCTGCATTTAAATCACTGCTCTGTTTCCTGTTAGCACACCCTGACTCTAAAGTATTCATCTACACTCTACGCATGGTATTTTTCTATTCAGTCTTCATGAGACGTCTCAGGGTTTGGGTGTGAAGGTATTGTTCAGTCAAGCAGAATCTTTCCTGCTTCAAATGAAGAAGAACATCCATCAGCACTAAATGATTCATATCAGCTCTTAGTATCAGTTGGCCAGTGGAGGAGCACACACTTGACTGCACTGTGTTGCATTACTCAGAAATGCACACAAACATACTTTAACTTTCTCTCTCTGAATAGCAGGTGAAGTGTCAATAACGCATTGCTTTTTTGTTGTTTCATCCCTTGTTGATACAGAACTACTCACAGAGGGCAAAGGCACTAACCTTCCCAAACATTGGCCATTTTTTATTACTATGGCTCATTGTGGAAAAAAATCTGTTAAATGTTTGAAAGGAAATACATGAGAATAAATGTTTTCTCTTGACCTATTTGCCAACAGATGATAATTAATAACTATAATCACCTGCAGCCATGTTAGATCTCTTAATAATACGAGTTTGGAATGTCACAGCCAGTATCCGCGGTTCATAACACTAGGCCCGGATTCCAAATTCATATGTAATTATGGAGGTGGTGTTAACAGCAGACAGGGGAGGTAATTAAATAGAGAGAGACAGAAAACCTCTTCAGAACCAGGCTCTGACTGTAGCTCTGCTCTACACAGGGGGTGATCAGTGACAAAGCACACATAAAGATCCAACACATACTGTACACATACTGTACACACCATATCAGACATGTTCCAACTCGTGTTCATTCCTTCCCCATTAAATTCACTAGGCAAGGGATGGTCGCTTCTTTAGACAATGAGGGTCCTGCAGATCACGCCAAAATCTCTAACTTGATCTAAATAGGCCTAAAAGAGATATGGGTCACCTGCCCGAAATTTGGGAGTTAAAGTGCAAGATGCTTGAGACTCATGGGCCCATGCCTAAGCCTTAGTGGTGCTTCCGGTCCCATTAGATCATCCAGTACTTAAGAGACCTGAGAAGGAGCAGCAGAGCCACCTGGGCCCTACTGAAACATGTGTATGGCTGGGTTAAAAACCAGTGGATTGTGTCCTGCTCTGTATGTAGGCATGGGCTGATAAACATCCATATTGGCATGTTTTTACCTCAAACGATAAAAGATAAGGCACATAACCCTTTGTCATTTTGCTGAAATGCATCATTGTTTTGTATGGGGCCTTACTAGGCTTTCTCCACAGAATGAGGGAGAATGGGGTTAATAAACACTGTAGCAGAAGAGGAGGGGATGGGGTCGGGGGTTTCTACATATTTAGAACTGTTGCTTTCAACTATTGTAATTTGATCATAGGAGGTAATCAATTAGTCAACATCTTGTAGTGTCTGCTTAATTAATGAGCCCGAGCATGGGACTTGTTTGCATCATTAAAATCTCAAAGTCGTTGTGCGCCAAGTGTTAAGGGAACGCTGTCATTAGGAAAATATCTGTGCTCAAGTGATAATCAATGCTGTTCACTGTTGGGCCTTTTAATCAATGTAGCTGACTAAATCAGATAGGCCCTGTTCTTGTTCTTTCTTTGGGAGCTGTATCTTGTTTCAGTGAAGCTCTAATTTGAGTCTCGTCAGCTAATAAAAGTTTCATAACATGAAAAAATTGTGTTTTGTCTCAACTTATGTTTGCAGTTATTAATTATTTGTAATTAACCAACCAACCCTGTATCACATACACAGTAAGTGACAGAGGAGAACCGAGGTAACTGAACTTGATGAACTGACATGCCCTGAGTTACTGTCACGATTTTCGTCCTCCTCTTCTGAGGAAAAGTAGGAAGGAGCGGACCAATACGCAGCGTGGTAAGTATTTTTAATTAAAACTGAACACCATACAAAATGAAAACGAAACAGTTCCGTGTGGAAAACACAGACACAGAAAATAATCACCCACAACCAAAATGGAGAAAACAGGCTACCTAAGTATTATTCTCAATCAGAGACAACGATTGACAGCTGCCTCTGATTGAGAACCATACCAGGCCACACACAGAAATACAACATAGAAAAAAATAACATAGACTACCCACCCCAACTCACGCCCTGACCAAACTAACACAAAGACATAAAGAAACTAAAGTCAGAACGTGACAGTACCCCCCCCAAAAGTGCGGTGGCGGCTCTGACGCGGGACGTGGACCCCACTCCACCATAGTCTTGGCCCACTTAAGTGGAGCATTTGGAGCGGCGACCCTCGCCGCCGACCTCGGACTGGGGACCCTTGCAGCGGGCCCCGAATAGATGGCAGACTCCGGCAGCGCCGTAGTGAAGGGCAACTCCAGCAGCGCCGGAGTGAAGGGCGGCTCTGGCAGCTCCTGACTGACGAGTGGCTCTGGCAGCTCCTGACTGACATGCGGCTCTGGCAGCTCCTGACTGACGGGCGGCTCTGGCAGCTCAGGACAGACGGGTGGCTCTGGCAGCTCAGGACAGACAGGTGGCTCTGGCAGCTCAGGACAAACGGGCGGCTCTGACAACGCTGGACAGGAGGGAGACTCTGGAAGTGCTGGACAGGAGGGAGACTCTGGAAGCGCTGGACAGGAGGAAGACTCTGGAAGCGCTGGACAGGAGGGAGCACCTGGTTGGAGGAGACGGAGAGACAGCCTGGTGCGTGGGGCTGCCACCGGAGGCCTGGTGCATGGAGGAGGCACCGGATGGACCGGACCGTGGAGGCGCACTGGAGGTCTCGAGCACTGAGCCTGCACAACCTGTCCTGGCTGGATACTCCCCATAGCCTGGCAAGTGCGGCGGGGTGGAACAGACCACACTGGGCTGTGCTGGTGAACCGGGGACACCGTGCGTAGGGCTGGTTCCATATAACCCGGCCCGAGGAGACGCACTGGAGACCAGATGCGCTGAGCCGGCTTCATAGCTCCTGGCTCGATGCACACTCTAGCCCGGCCGATACGAGGACCTGCGATGTAGTGCACCGGGCTATGCCTGCACACTGGGGACACCGTGCACCTCACGGCATAACACGGTGCCTGCCCGGTCCACCTCTCTCCACGGTAAGCATGGGGAGTTGGCACAGGTCTCCTACCTGACTTAGCCACACTCCCCGTGTGCCCCCTCCCAATAAATTTTTGGGGCTGCCTCTCGTCCCTGTTGCGCTGCCATGCTAACTCCTCATAATGCCGCCGCTCTACTTTGGCTGCCTCCAGCTCTTCCCTGGGGCGGCGATATTCCCCAGCCTGTGCCCAGGGTCCCTTTTCGTCCAAAATCTCCCATGTCCAGGAGTCCAGAACCCTCTGCTCCTGGTTACCACGCTGCCTGGTCCGGTTGTGGTGGGTGATTCTGTCACGATTTCCGTCCTCCTCTTCTGAGGAGGAGTAGGAAGGATCGGACCAATACGCAGCGTTGTAAGTGTTCGTCATATTTTTAATTAAAACTGAAAAGTACACAAAATGAAAACGAAACAGTTCCGTGTGGAAAACATAGACACAGAAAATAATCACCCACAACCAAAATGGGGAAAACAGGCTACCTAAGTATGATTCTCAATCAGAGACAACGATCGACAGCTGCCTCTGATTGAGAACCATACCAGGCCACACACAGAAAAACAACAGAAAAAAGAACATAGACTACCCACCCCAACTCACGCCCTGACCAAACTAACACAAATTCATAAAGGAACTAAAGTCAGAACGTGACAGTTACTACATAGGGACTTATAGGTAATTCATCATGGTTTGTTAATAGGGAGAACAAGTAAAGTAATATCTACATTACCATGTCGAATTCAGTCAGTAAAAAAGAACAGGACAAATCCCTCTCATCTCTACCTAAGTGTATTCTGACACAACAATCTGCATTCCTTATGGAGGACGAGGACACCTCTTATAAAGCACACAGTGCATTTCAACAAGAAAATGTAAACGTACACACTTTTTGTGGAAATGTTATTCTTTCTATAGTTAATCTGCTACAACAGTTAGTTATGAATGAATGGTACAGTATAAACATGATGACAGGAGTCTGTATGCTTTTGTACTGTACATAAAATGCATTTCCATGGACAAACGTTAAGCCTGTTCCTCCTCTAGCAGCAATCCTGATGTGTGAGTGACTGAGTGCCAGTTAAGCCAAAATCCCTGACCCCCTGACCCCAGCTCTGGATGGGGGCTGGCTGTCTCCCTCCACGTGTTCAGCGGCGATCAGCCATGTCATAGCAGGCAGCGCTGACTCTATCGACACACCAATAAATCTGCCTGAGGAGTTCATGAACTGTACTGCAGGAAACCCAGGACAAACCAGGGAGTGGTAGCTACAGCACATTAACAACTGACAGAAATTACACATAGAAAATGGATGAATAAAGAAGCAGACATCTGTCTACGTCAGCGGTCAATCCTGTGTTCTATATCTTGACTGCACTGAGAAGTAAGGTCTTAGATCAGTGGCTGCTGTGTTTGAAAAGACTTGGTAGTCTGCCGTGACATTTAAGTGGTGCATCGGTGATGCATGTGACTGTTCCAATGGTTTGACTGAGAGCCACTGTCATGTTTATAGACACTGGGTTAACTGGGACATGCCAGGCCAGTGAGTATTTGTCAATTAAATTAACTAAGGGCTGAATTCAATCTATATCGCAGAAGTATCGCAGAAGATCCAACTGCATTCATGGTAAACGTGAATGCACATGTTGGCTGTTAAGATATGGGGACAAGGTTAGTGTTAGGACATAGACAAACACACTATCCAGAATACACTTCCACGCTTCATTCCCCTAGGGGGCAGCAGCAGCCTTGTCTAGGTGTTGAGCCTGGTTGATAAGCACATCAGGTGCTGCCAATTAGCATGATCACCAGTTAGTGTCACAACTGGCAAGCCATGAGGCTGCTGAGTTTGTTTGGTGGCCAATAGGCCTTTCGTTTGTTTTTAAGTCTTTAGTCCGGGCATGCCTTTGGTATTTTTCCTTTTTGTATGTTTATTTTCGTCACCATCTGAACACCTAATAATCCGCTTGGACTGGTCTACCAAGAGGTCAAGACGGAGATGACCCTAAACTTGATAAGCTGCTGTCTCCCAGGGCACATTTACATCCAACACCGTTCTCAAACTCTGATTTCTCACATACTGTAAATGCACACATTCATTCAGATTACATACCAGTTAACTAGGCCTAAGACCCCTAGATTAGTGAGTACCACAATATTAGCAGGCTAGTTATTTGGTTTTGTAACACACCTCAATCAGAAATTATCTTTACATTTTAATGCCGATCCTCCACGATACTTCTGCGATACAGATTAAATCCAGCCCTAAAGCAGATGAACACCTCTTCGTTAGAGAGAGAAAATTGCTACCCTTAAATCCATTCGCTCTGTGGAGTAGAGCGAAAGCAAGGGAAAATGTACTGACTTCTCAATAAAATACTCTTCTGTTGACCTTTCTTTAGCTGACAAATTGAGAAGGGCCAGATCAGTCTTTCCCCTCACGTTTGAGTGAACACATGACATCAGAATGTGTCTTCGTTTTGATCTTGGAGCTACAGTACATCCACACATCCATAATCAGCCAATGACCACTCTCATTGAGCATGAAAACAGTTTGCATGCCTTCCCAGGGGTTAGTGTGTACAGATGAGTCAGATTAGGCTTCAATGTGAACATGCTCTAAATTTGAGTAACTAGGCCCATTGGAAGGACTTGTGAGATTAAACACATTAAACACATCCTGTACAGCTGTATCTGTTTAAATTGACATATTTAAATACTCGCCGCAAAGGGGGATAAAGAAGACATGGACTAAAAGAGGCTTAGCACTTATTTTATGGACCGAGAAGGAAATGACAGGGCCTAACATACACACGCTGTTCAAATATCCATTTGCGTGACATTCCACGTTTCCAAGCAACATTTCTATTCCTGGTTCAGGCTCCACTACGAAAACTTGACAAATAAATGATAGCCTCTGGATGTTTTCCTCCTTCAAAGAGTGGATTCATGCAGGCAAGGCCGACCCTGGGCATAAGCGTCATACAGTGCATTCGGAAAGTATTCAGACCACTTGACTTTTTCCACATTTTGTTATGTTACAGCCTTATTCTAAAATTGATTATATTGTATTTTTTCCTCATCAATCTACACACAATGCCCCACAATGACAGAGCAAAAAAACTTTTTTTACATTTATTTTGAAAATGTATAAAACATTCTAAACTGAAATATGACAATTACATAACTATTCAGACCATTTACTCAGCACTTTGTGAAAGCACCTTTGGCAGTTATTACAGCCTCTATGACACTACAAGCTTGGCACTCCTATATTTGGGGAGGTTCTCCCATTCTTCTCAGCAGATCCTCTTAAGCTCTGTCAGGTTGGATGGGGAGTGTCGCTGCAAAGCTATTTTCAAGTCTCTCCAGAGATGTTTGATCGGGTTCAAGTCCGGGCTCTGGCTGGGCCACTCAAGGACATTCAGAGACTTGTCCCGAAACCACTCCTACGTTGTCTTGGCTGTGTGCTTAGGGTCGTTGTCCTGTTGGAAGGTGAACCTTCGCCCCCAGTCTGAGGTCCTGAGCATTCTGGAGCAGGTTTTCATCAAGAACCACTCTGTACTTTGCTCCGTTCATCTTTCCCTCAATCCTTACTAGTCTCCCAGTCCCTGCCATTGAAAATAATCCCCACAGCATGATGCTGCCACAGCCATGCTTCACCGGAGGGATAGTTCCAGGTTTCCTAAAGACGTGACACTTGGCAGTCAGGCCAAAGAGTTCAATCTTGGTTTCATGAGACCGGAGAATCTTGTTTCTCATGGTCTGAGAGTCTTTAGGTGCCTTTTGGAAAAGTGGGCTGACATGTGCCTTTTACTGAGGAGTGGGTTCTGTCTGGCCACTCTACCATAAAGGACAGATTGGTGGAGTGCTGCAGAGATGGTTGTCCTTCTGGACCCCCCCACAACAACAAAAAATCAGTCTGGTCTCAACTTACTGTTGAGTGTTAGAATAGTAGAAAACAAATTTGGATGTGCATCAAGAGTTTTCCTCTTGTTATGTCAGTCACTGATAGTCACTCAATTATCCCATGTCAACATTTTTAGATTGGTACGAAGTGCCGAGGGGGCCTGACCTGCAGGGGGCCCCAATTGATTTTGTTAGTCACTCTCACTCAGATATCATATTAACATTTTATAAGTCATGGCAAAATGTGCAGAATTCCTGGAATTTAGCTGTAAAACAGTAAAAAATGTGTTAGAAAATTACAGAATGTTCTCTCTATCCCATAGCAAAATGTGTAGAATTGCAGGAAATTAAATGTAAAACTTTCTGTCAGTAGTGTATGACAAGACCAAATGCAGGTACCAAAGAGGCACGTAGCTCAGAGGTATCAGTTTGCCTTTGTAAGCTAACGGACGCGCGATGAGGCCTGTCCTTATCAATGTCTGATGATAATAAAGAGCGTTCTCTCTGCTGGGCAGATAACAAAGAGCTTTCCCAAGCCAGCTAAGATACCAGGCTGTAGCGTAGCTGGCCTCCCTGCTCCATTGTTACTGAAAAGACACATCTGATCACATTTCAAAAGAAAAGGTGAACACCAGATAATGTATGATCTCTCTGGAAAGTTGAGAAAAATTCATGCCAAAGGTAAGACTAAACTTCTGACCCAGTGCTCTTTCTAATGCAGAGTGGCAGAGTGTCTGAAATGTATTATTGAGCACTATCTCATTGATATTATGCAAACACAATACCATAGCCAACAACCAGACTACAAAATGGAACATTCTGCCAGGGGAGTACAATAACGTTATACTCTCATTGTAATGTGACCCTAAAACGCGACCTGCTTCTCACAAGCAAACACACCACACGTACAACCTAAACTGACATTTAGCTCCCAGCTCCGTGCCTTCATGTGAATTATTATAAGTGGTTTAGTTATGATAGAGGAGAGTAAATTTGCATTCAGAAACTAATCAAGTATCCACCTTTGACCCCAGTGGGCGAGGAGAAGACAGCACAATGTGTTTTTTCAATCTAACAAGTGTAGACAATGTGACCTGGGTCCTAAAAAGAAACCCAGTGAAATGTGCTCTCCACTCTTCTCCCCTCAGCCTCACCACTGACTGTCCACCTAGGAGATTAAGCCAGCTGAATGAATGTGCTACCTGGTTGGAATGCCAACGCTGGGCTGAAGAACAGCTTACTGTACAGGCACCTCCACAGGACAAAATTAGAACAAGACAGGAGCCTCTATCAAAAAAAGAGTCTTAAAATAGACTACAAATCCACACAATTCCAGGGAAGCTTTATTATGCATTCATATAATTAAAACACAGTAGAAAACTAATGGAAAATATTCAAGACCCACTTCGAAAACAGTGGGTCCTTCATAGACAAGTGGGTCCTTCATATACAAGTTGGCCCATTGACAGGAATACAGAATGTAATGTTTTCTGTAAATAAAACTATGAGTCAAGCATCTTGAACCACTCAGGACATCTCCAATATAAGTGTATATGTAGTGAAAGAAAGAGAAGCTCAGCTAGCAACACAAAGCAAGTGTACGAACACAGAGTGTAACAGATAAGAACAGCAAGAGAGAGGTGAAGCCAAATTCAGACAGGTCTTACTGTTACTAAAATGGCTTATACTTTATTTCACAGTCCTGTTTCACCTGTTTGCCTGGTATTTGCATTTGCATGGTTAAATCCAGGATTGAATGTGTGGTACCAATGGGTACTTTCTCATACTTACAAAGAATGCAGTACAATAGTAACTCGCTGGTACCAAATAGTGTGTAATATTGCTTGTTTTAATCAATCCTAAAGAAGCAAAAGAACAGAGTAATTATTAAGTTATTATTGAGTAATTGACAATTCACCATGTAATTCCAAGTAAATACCAGGTAAATAAATAATGGACTGTAAAATTTAGCTTAACCACTATATAATTAAATTTTCTCAAATGACTGGGTGTTGGTTGTGAAATTTTTGTCAGTTAAAATGTATAATGGAGTAGCAAACCATATCCCTTGTTGCAGCCAGCCAGCCAGCAGAAGCACCTGTTTTTTTTACCCTACAGCCAGCTTGTGGGTTGCTTCTCTCCTCCAGCAGAGAGTGCCAGCAAGAGGAGAGACAGAATAACGCTAGCGCTCGTCTTTTTCAAACCTCCTACCTTCCTCATATGAATGTTATTAAACACAAAAAGTAGCTCCTCTCTCTTCAGAGAGCCAGCCACCAGTAACAAACATAGAGCATTGCATGCGGCCGGCGGTCTAACAGATCCAGGAAATAGAGGAGCGGCTGTTGCTCCAGCAAACTTCTCCTATTCAGGGAAAGTAGTACACAGACGAGGCGCTGCATTCAGTGGATCGATCAGAATCGTGGCACAAACAGTGTGGCAATATAATCATTTACCTTGCAGGGCTGGGTCGCTAGAATATCCATGTGTGTCTCCCATTGTTCATTCCCGTTTGTGTGAGCCCAGGGACAGGGAAATAGGTTATCTAATAGGCTCCCATGTAACTGCCGTCCTCCCGACTAAGCTGTAACACTAGAAAGGCTTTCTTATGTACAGACATTAGCATAGGTTGCTTCCTGGCTCACCTGTACTAATCTAACCTGTTCTGCTGTTGATTGACATCACTTCCTCCTCATTGCTGTATACTGGACCCACCTGTTATACAGGTATAAGCAGCAAAGCTACTCTATTGTGTTGTGAAGGTATCAGATTTCACTTTCATATATATAAAAGAAAACATTCACTTGTGCGTCATATGTTCACCATGTTTAAACTCTGAGAATATTTTCCCTTCTTAGAAGCAAAGAGATGGGGAATTTATGAAAGGATTTAATGTTTGTAGCAGTCAGTAATACAACCAACATGTTTCCCCCCATGTGAGACACAGGGTGCATTTCAACCTCCTATATGTGAGGGATTTTCACCCGCAAGCACAATTGAAAGGAGAAAACCTCTAATACAGCTTTGTGCCAGTCTATGGGACTGTCCCACACTAATCCAAACAAAAGTAAATGATTTGTTGACGATCAAAGTATCTTTGAAACAACATCATCTACAAGTCTATATCGTAATGTGTCAAAGGACAGGTTGATTAATCCATAGAAACTTGAGGGTTTACAAAATACCAAGGTTTTATCTGATTGCCACCCAATTTCAAATACACACGGATACAGTTCAGTCACTACTTTCTTGTAAAAAAGGAATGTCTGTGTTAGATATGTGTTCGAACAGCGATACCAATGGGAGAGCTTGCCGTTTCTAATCTTACATTCAATTATCAACTTGTGAAATTCATGAGGATATGTAAACTGAAACTATTTTCCTATTAGGAACAATGATATTTTGGGGGGATGCCAACAATGGGCAATATTAAAATGTGGAATGACAAAGAAAATTGGCAAATATTACAGTATGGTCTATTAGGAAGGAATCCATTGAGAAAGAGCACATAAAGAAACCATTTCAGTAGTGCTAGAGTCTTGGCAGGGGAGATCAAAGCCCACTCCATATGGTGATAATAATTATCATCAAAGCTCTTTGGCTCAATAATTGTCACTTAATATGCATTTAATTATCAACAGATCAATACCCACAGGGTGAAGAGCATTGACTATAGCGACACAGCCAAAATGGTGGTAACAAATGAAAAAACTGAGACAAAGTAACATTTTGTTTTCATACTCTGGGCTAACTCTGTGGATCAATGTGAGCACACTCCCAGAGATGGGTGCCACTGTGAGGGCATGTGTTTGAAGGCAATATATCATTGGCGGCTGTTAAAATCCCCTTCATCAATCCAGGAGTCTAGAGCATGCCAATTGTGGTCCATTACACTGGTTGACTTTCCATTTACCACACACAGGCTTTAAATGTTAAACATGCTGAGCAAACATTTAGGTCCATGATGTTGCTGACTTGAATAAAAGATAAAGGAAATACAAGTAAGATACAAGTAAGACACTCAACACAGACATCTATGGACATACTGTATGCTGTGCTGCTTTACCAGATAGACATCAACTGCTGTCTGACAAAATTGAATGAACATAATCCCACAATTCCAACCAAAATGCAATATTCTCAGCTATTGTAATGGGTATATATCTAAAGTGGGTACATATACAACTGTAGCTATTGTACACATGGGACACATATATGCCTTCATGTGCTGCTGCCTCAGATAAGAGGTGCAGGGATTGAACAGGATCTCTAAACACTGTAATGTATGTGGTTCTCTGAGTGGAGTCGAAAGCCACAAAAAGGCTTTCAACCCCAAGGACAACCTTCAACCAGCTGAGTGAAGGCAAGACCATATGGTAATAGCATTGATAGATCGTTTTCTTGTATGTAATGGGTATAGTTCATTAGACAACAATCAACACACAATGAGAGAGGAATTTCACCTTTACAACTCAACTGTACTATCGGAGACCAGACTGCTCTCTGAATGCAACATGGATTTATTTTGATGTGAGGAATGGCCATTCATGGATGGATTTAACAAGCAAGCCTTGAGATCTGCCTCAGTCCATACAACCTACAGTACATTAATGAGCATGTCATGACTGCAGTCTGCCTCTCTCTTCCCCAATCCATACTTTCATTCATTCTCTCCCCTCTTCCCCTCTCTCACTTTTCTGAGAGCTGAGAGTATGGGGCAAAGATAGGTGAAAATGCTATTGTACTTTGACAAGCCCCCAGTGAATTTCTGAACGCTAAATGTGACAAATCTTAAACTCTTATTCTGCCTGAATATGTCTCTACTAGGCAACCAACAGCATAATCTGACAGCTCATTGAGGGCAACCTCATATTTGCAGCTCAGAATCATAATTTAGCATTAACATATCAGAACTGAAAAGCACTGATAATGTAACGGCTGGTGGTGGAAGAAGGTGAGGACCAAGGTGTAGCATCGTACATGTTCATCTTTTATTAGTTGAACTGATCACTGAATAGCAAAACAACAAAGAGCACAACCGAAACAGTTCTGTCTGGTGCAGACACAAAAACAGAAAGGAACTACCCACAAAACCCAGGTGGGAAAAGGCTACCAAAGTATGGTTCTCAATCAGAGACAACGATAGACAGCTGCCTCTGATTGAGAACCACACCCGGCCAAACAACAAAGAAATCCAAAACGTAGAAAATGAACATAGAATGCCCACCCTAGTCACACCCTGGCCTAACCAAAATAGAGAATAAAAGCCTCTCTATGGCCAGGGCATGACAGATAAATGTAAACATCAATGAATTAAGATCCAACGTTTTGATAAGAAACATTTTTAAACAATTGTTTTTAGACAATGACATCTGCGTGTGAAAGGATAAGCTGTATACTGTCTCAATTAAATTAAATTAAATTTGATATTCTATTATTCATGTCATGTTACAGAAGAGACATCTGCTAAAATAATGTGTCAAATAGTATTGAAGATGGGAATACAGAGGGCTGATCATAGTTTTTGCTTTGGCAACGGTATAATAAACAGTCACTAGGTGTATGGAGGAGGGGGCCCAAGGAGCCAAGACTGTTGTCGGGGGGCCTTTGTTCAAATCCCCTGATGGGAGTCTTGAGGGAAGGTGAATGGGGATGTTACTGTGGTCTCTAGTTACTGCCAATGGTTTCTAAGTGACAGGGTCTTGGCACTGGCACACTGGCTGTTTCTTAATGTTGAGATCCACTTGATAACAATGTCCCTCCCCTTCCTCTTTATCTACAAGCCCGCACTGTATTATATGCATTCATTTGAGGAAAATCAATAGTAGCTAACAGCCTGAGACTGAGTTCACTGACAGCACTTGTACTACAGTGAAAGAGGACACACAAGCAAACTCACCAGAGCATGGTAATCACCATTAAGAGCTTACATGAGAAAATAGATGAGCAAGAAGAGAAAATGGAAGGTTTTGTGTTATTTCAATTTTGTAGGATAAAAGTTACAATAGTCTGGCTGTTTCAGCAGTGGCCTGTGTGGCATGGCAGAGACAACCGATCTAGCCAATACTGAGGGAGACAGACATCTAGGCTTAAGTTACAACGAGAAAGACTCTCCTTTTGTCAGTTCATTCTAAACAGCTGTTCTTTGTCAAAGTTTCTCTGTTCTGTTCTCCTAAACTGTATTCCAACAGTCTTTATTGGCAATTTTGTCCAAAGCAAAAGAGCCTACTAAACATAAAATAATCAAAGAAATCACCAAGGCGACATCAATAAGGCTCTATAACACTCTACCACATGACAATATAGTTCATCCTCTCATTCAGCTACAGCTATTCCTAATTACAAGTATACGCTTCACTTTACAAACAGATAATATGCAAATTGACTCAGTAGTTTTCACTAATATGCTTCACCTGCTATTGAAGGTAGTGTGTAGAACTGTTTGAAATATTGTATATCCCTATAGTTACGCAATGAGAAGCTTGAGTTGAAAGAGGCAGACACGATAGATCAATGATAAGAAGTTAATTTATAGAATGTTTCCTGATCACAGGTCAGGGGACGATATAGCACATGCCGTGACTACCAACTTCTAATGAATTTAACTGAACAGTCCAGTGTGTGGTAGATCTTGACAAGATCTCAGAAAAGTGTGTATGTGCGCCTTAGAGATAATTTCTAACTGATCTGAACCGTTGTTCTATATGACGGTACCTCTGCTTGGTAGGGAAAGAGAAGTTCTTGTTTCATAGACAACAGTGACATTTATTCAGGCCAGCTCATTGATAACAGTGTGACGTTTTGGTGTTTGAAATTGATAGGAAATGCAAAGGAAATGAAAACACAGGATATTTCTAAACAGTCAAACATTCGCAGTTTACATTCAAATATGGGCAGTGGGTAACAAACTCAAAGATCTTTTTAAGTCCAGTGAGCTTTACACAGCCTTTAGTCTAAATCAACTAAATGTTGGCTAAGTGGTGAAAAAGAAACACAAGAGATAAAAGTATACTGATTAGGTTTGCCAATGAACTGCAGACCTGGTATTCGATACACTTATTATAGAGGTGTCAGCACTACAACAAGTATTTGACTAATTTATGGTGTGTGGCCACTTATTCTGTACTCATTTGCATTGTAAAGAAGCATCCTGCTTTGACAAGAGACGGCTGGTTGGAGCAGGAGATGAAAGTTCCAGACTGGAGTTTCAACACTTGTTAAAAGTTGCACTGGAAAAAGCATACGTTCTCCTCTGCTCTCCTGAACTTCCCCACTGCAGTAGACTATTCCAAGTATTTTTGTCCCAATAATTACCTCAGATAGCAGACTAAGCCGGGTGACTTCATGTTGGAGTGGGTCAGTGCCTTCCAGAAATCTTTTCAGTCTGGGCGGGCAGGGGGGTGGGGAGAGGGAGAGAGAGAGCTGCAGATCATCCTTCTAAGTCGTGTGAACGTGAGGCCACAGACTGAAGCAAGCTACAGAATATAATGACTCTATGCTGTATCAGTTGATGGTATTTGAGTCTGAGTCCTGTCACAAGCATCATACCTATAGCTAGCAAGTTGACTGACACACTGCTGGCAGCATGTAGTGTACTGTAACTGTATCACTCTGTGGTGCTCTCCAATTAGGCTGATTATATCTCATGTTCTGATGGCCTACATGAACGCCTCAGAGTGTTTTGCAATATAGAGATAAACCGCATATCCCTTTTCATATTTGCACAGAGGCTAAAATATGTGTCTCAAGATAAGTGTTAACAAGGATAACTACTGCTCTACACACCTTTTCTGTTCATACTGTCATACTGTCTACACACACCAGTATATACACTGAGTACACAGGAGGTTGGTGGCACTTTAATTGGGGAGCACGGACTCGTGGTAATGAATGGAGCAGAATCAGTGGAATGGTTTTCATGTGTTTGATACTATTCCATGTTCCAGCGCCCCCCTCCAGCGTCAGGGCATGGCCTCTACAAGGTGTCGAAAGCGTTCAACTGGGATGTCCTTTGGGTGGTGGACCATTCTTGATACACACTGGGTACTGTTGAACGTGAAAAGCTCAGCAGCGTTGCAATTCTTGACACAAACTGGTGCACATCGCATCTATTACCATATCCCGTTCAATGGCATTTAATCCTGTTCCTGCACATTCAGCCTCTAAATGGCACAATCCATGTCCCAATTGTCTCAAAGCTTAAAAATACTTCTTTAACCTGTCTCCTCCCCTTCATCTACATTGATTGAAGTGGTTTTAACAAATGACATCAATAATAAATCATAGCTTTCACCTGGATTCACCTAGTCAATTTATCTCATGGAAAGATCAGGTGTTCTTAATGTTTTGTATACTCTGTGTATATATTCATATTCCAGACTCTGACATTGCTCATTCTGATATTTCTTAATTTCTTAATTTTTATTTTGGATTATGCGCATATTGATTATTACTGCACTGTTAGAGCTAGAAACTCAAGCATTTCACTGCACCTGTCGATAACATCTACAAATCTGTGTAAGCGACCAATAAACTTTGATTTGATTTGAATTATGCCACGGCTGGTTCCCCTCTACTCCATGGCCGGTTCCCCCTGCTTAAACAGTATATGGCCGTCAGAGAACCAGGTTTCCATGGGTTCTGTCATACAGAACAGTGGCTGTCTGGCGCCCGCTGAGCAGCCTCACAGCAGCAGGTTTGAGTGTGTTAAAAGCAGCAGCCACTGCATTAATAATGGAGGGCCTGGGTAGACAGGTGAGGGCAGCTGGGGGCTTGTCTGAATGTCATCGCTGGTGAGCTGAAATGGTTGCCTCTGGCATAGTTTCCTGCATAACCCTTGCTAGAGAGATGCAAAACCACTCAGAGGAGGACACAGGGCAAGAGTCAAGACTCGTGTGCCTCAGATCATTTCTTGTGCTGTCATACATAGGGATTTTCATGCCATTGTAATCCTTTCGGGTAGCCTAAATTCAAATAGTGTAAAAAATATTTATGATAATTTTCGGGATGGAAAAAAGCTTTCAGTGTAAACTTAAATGACTAAAACCAGATAAAAGTATGTAGAAAAGATAATGGACGAGTCAAAAGTACGAGTCAAAAGTTTGGACAGACCGACTAGTTCAAGGGTTTTTCTTTATTTTTACTATTTTATACATTGTAGAATAATAGTGAAGACATCAAAACTATGAAATCATATAGTAACCAAAAAAGTGTTAAACAAATCAGTAAAAATAAAGAAAAACCCTTGAATCAGCAGGTGTGTCCAAACTTTTGACTGGTAGGTTATATGTATTTTAATAATATAGTCTTTGAGAACTAACAACAACCAAAATAAAAGTTCAATTGAAAATGGGAAAACTTTGTAGAATTGCCGGGAATTGGCTTAAAAATACAGAATAATTATAAATTGCCAAGATGGGGACCTAATAATTTGCTCAATAATTTAGCAGTGCAGATGGGCTGACCACACTCATTGCCACACCCCCTTCCATGCCCCCTTCCACGCTTACCACCTAAGACCCTTTCAGATCCAGCCCTGTTCTACAGTAAAACTGTTTACATTTCATGATACAGTTGGTATCTGCATGAATGTGCATCTGAACACATCCAAGAAGGGAGAATCAAGGTATTTAGAAAAATCTAAAACCTTATGTGGGAGTGAGAAAATAACGTAAAGATACAGTTCCACTGTAGATCAAAGAAGAGAATCCAGCTATAGCCTGGGAATCAAATAGTCTAGAATACAATGAACGCATAGGGCACTTCAATATCTTGAAAAACAATTAATTCAAACAGTCCCCTGCATCCTCGGTGTACTATTTGCAGAAGCAAATGACAAATATTATTTTTCATCAGATGGTGGCCCTCTCTCCCACCGTCCCTCTCATGGCCGTTCACTCAGGACCCCTGGGGTATAGCATGTTTCTATTTGAGGCAGTGGACCTACTTTTCCTAGTATCAGGGGCCCTGTCTTAGATGCACATTTGAAACGAAGAGAGATTTTTCAGCAGAAATGTAAAGCAGAGCAGGAATTGCCGAAGAGAAATGAGAAAGTCTTCTGGGCCCTATGAGAACAAAGGTCATGGTCATGTTTTGGCATCCAGATACATTCACTGTTGATATCCATTTTGGCATTTATTTTACAAAGGGAACCTTTGATCTCGGCTGTGGCTCTTTAGAGATCCGACCATTTAAACATGAATGTGAAGCACTAGAAGAATGCACACACACACACACACACACACACACACACACACACACACACACACACACACACACACACACACACACACACACACACACACACACACACACACACACACACACACACACACATAAAATACAAGTTTGATAAGGGAGGAACTAAGGCAGCAAAAAGAAAAGCATAAATATCAAGTGCTATCGACTCTCTTTGTAGTTCAGCTTTGACTCTGGCAACAAGGCAAAATGCAGCCTGTCCTGTCACCTCTTAGTCCCCTTTCTCTCAGTCTTCAGCTCACAAATCTCTATTTCACGAACCAAGAGGCCACCTGACATTCTCTGCAGAATCAAACCAATATAAAAAAACTGCAGAATTAATTACTTCCCTGAGACTTGGCTTTGTAATGAGTCTCTGAGGGAATTGAGGGATTTAAAGTGAAACGCTATCATGTATTCGATGCAACTGACAGCAATTGTCCTCAGCCATGCTCCTTTAACACCTTCTTCTTCACATGAAAAGCCAAGGATGAAACTGAGAATTGTCTTTAAATCATTATGATTTAAATCATGGCATTGGATCTCTGATATAGAGTGCATTGTGAAATTATTCAGATCAGTTCCCTTTTTCCACATTTTGTTACATTACAGCCTTAAATAAAAATAAAAAATCCTTAGCAACCTACATACAATACCCCATAATGACAAAGTGAAAACAGGTTTATAGAATTTTTTGCCAATTTAAAAAATAAAATTACCTTTATTTACATAAGTATTCAGACTCTTCGCCAAGAAACCCAAAATTGAGCTCAGGGGCGTCCTGTTTCCATTGATCATCCTTGAGATGTTTCTACAACTTGATTGGAGTCCACCTGTGGTAAATTCAATTGATTGGACATGATTTGGAAAGGCACATACCTGTCTATACAAGGTCCCACAGTTGACAGTGCACGTCAGAGCCAAATCCATGCCATGAGGTCAAAGGAATAGTCCGTAGAGCTTCGAGAATGGATTGGGAAGGGTACCAGAGCAATTCTGCAACATTGAAGGTCGCCAAGAACACAGTGGCCTCCGTCATTCTTAGATGGAAGAAGTTTGGAACCACCAAGACTCTTCCTAGAGCTGGCCGCCTGGCCAAACTGAGCAATCGGGGAGAAGGGTCTAGGGTCAGGGAGGTGACCAAGAACCCGATGGTCACTCTAATAGAGCTTCAGAGTTCCTCTGTGGAGATGGGAGAACCATCCAGAAGGGCAACCATCTCTACAGCACTCCACTAATCAGGACTTTATGGTAGAGTGGCCAGATGGAAAGCCACTCCTCAGTAAAATGACATGAAAATATCCGTGCAGCGAAGTTCCCCATCCAACCTGACAGAGCAGGAGAGAATGGAGAGAAGAATGGGAGAAAGTCCCCAAATACAGGTGTGCCAAGTTTGTAGCATCATACCCAAGAAGACTCTAGGCTGTAATTGCTGTCAAAGGTGCTTCAACAAAGTACTAAGTAAAGGGTCTGAATCCTTATGTAAATGTGATATTTCAGTTTTTTATAAATTATTTTGGGGTATTGTGTGTAGAATGATGAAACGTAACAACATGTGGAAAAAGTCATGGAGTCTGAATACTTCCGAATGCACTGTAGGCCTATTGATTTAAATATGATCAAATAAATTGACGTAAAATATCACTGACGTGTGGTTCTTGAAGTGCAGTCAAAAACTACATGTTCTGGTGTTCAGGGCCGTAACTGCATGAGAACACTCAGGTAAGGAACCTTGTTAATTTTTTAAAATATATATATTTTGTACACAAAGACAATCAATTACGGGTCAACATCTAAATATTGCTCCCAGCGTTGATCAAAGCTCAGAACGCTTATATTCTTTATCTGACTGAGTTCTAATCGCGCCTACCTCTAGTTGAATGGCTGGATTCATGAACATTGGTTTGTTTGGTTGTTATGTTCGCCTCTCACCCCAGATTTACCTTTTTAGCAGTACTTTTACCACTCTCCACAACAGCTTATTCCGCCCTCTTGCAGCACAGGCCGAGGACCTGAGATGTGAAACTAACTACCCCAGTACGGAGTCGGTTCGAGGAGGCAACTAAAGATGCTGCTGAGAGTGTGTTTGAGAGATGCCGGACAAAAGGCCATTTTAACCATCCTACAACTCCTGACATGTCTACAGACATCCCCCAAAACAAACAAAAAACAACACTGAGAATGAGTACACAACTGGTAAAGTTGTCACTTATAGATGTCAGTCAGTCAGGTGGCTGGCTGCCGGCAGAGACCTCTATTGCAGTAACGTTGAAGGGCTCTGGCTAGTATTACTTAGCCAGCGAAAGGATGAAGTAAGAAGCTCACATTAAACAGAGCCTACCTTAGGCTGGAGGAAAAATAGGCTACTAAGTTTTCATAACAACTTTGCTTGACAGAGAGTAGGCTACTGAGCCAGACAGTGATGTGGCACTCAGTGATGAGGCTGAGGCAGGAATAAACAGAGGAGACAGAGAGAAATAGAGGAAGCAAGCAGAGAGAGGTTAGGGCCCCATGTGGGGTCCTCTGAGAAAATCTCTACTAATATTATCAAACAAGATAGGAACCCCCCTTCCAAAAAAAAAAAAATATGTTTAAATATAAACATCTCCACATGCCCTATCTTCACTATAGGCCTACATTAAAATGCAATCAAAAAGCAAACAATATAGTTTATACCGGTTTAAAGTGGTGGTTGTTCGTCTTATCTCGATCACCCAATGGACTTTACCCACTATTTTTTTACCACTACATCACTAATTTTAATACAGTACCGTAAGTAAAATTCTAATAATTCATGTGAATGCGATAAGTTAATGTTTATTTTAAATATTGTATTCACACCAAATACAAACATACACATACGAACAACAACTTACAGATGCACACACACAACCACTACATCTAATCTGCCCAGACCTGCATGCTCATACCCCCCTGTCACGACTTCTACCGAAGTCGATGCCTCTCCTTGTTCGGGTGGTGCTCGGCGGTCGACATCACCGGTCTTCTAGCCATCATTGATCTATGTTTAATTTTCCATTGGTTTTGTCTGGTCTTCTTACACACCTGGTTCCAATCCCATTCATTAAGTGTTGTGTATTTAACCCTCTGTTTCCCCTCATGTCCTTGTCAGAGATTGTTTATTGTTATGTTCATGTTTTATGGATTGGTGTGTGACGGGTTCTTGTACCCACATTTTTTTTATTATGGACTTTGGTTTTGGAGTTTATGTTTTAAGTTATTAAAATACTCCAATTATACCAAGTTTAATTCTCCTGTGCTTGACTTCCCTGCCACCTACATACACGACGTGACAGAATCTCTGACCCTAATATGAAGTCAGCAGGAGAAAATACCACGGACATGGAGGTGGAAGAAAGCTATACCATCTGAGCGTCGCCATGGATCACGTTGTCCAGAATATGGACCGCTGGGAGAGACGGGGAGTTCTTCCAGTGCCTCCACCAGCACAACCGGGGTCTATCCTGGGCGCTCCTTCACCACCTGAACCCAGTGGGATTCGTCTACCCATGCCACGGGGGTACGACGGAAGTGCTGCCAACTGCCAGGGTTTCCTCCTCCAATTAAACCTTTCTCTGGCCACGGTCCAACCAGCTCCATCGGACCATGAGAAGGTTTTTGCTGTTGTCTCGTGCCTCACCGGGAAAGCACTGGAGTTGCCCAGTCCGTGTGTGGAGGGGAAGTTGAGGGAAGGTGAGTTGGCACCATTCTCACCCAGAGCCCTCTGTCGCACATATATTTGTGCCTGTCACTTTTCCTGTTTCTTTTCCTTCCCTCGTTCCCAGCATAAGGCGCTAGTAGATTCAGACGCGGGTGGGAATTTCATTGATAAAGTGTTAGCTTATAGTTTAGGGACTTCTATTGTTCCCGTGGATGTACCTTTCCCCATTCACGCCTTAGAAAATCGACCATCAGGGCTTATCAGGGAGACCACCGCTCCTTTGAGTATGGTGACGTGGGGGGGTCACACGGAAAATATGAGTCTTTTCCTTATTGACTCCCCTGCATATCCAGTGGTGCTAGGCCTACCCTGGATAGCTTATCATAACCCCACTATTTCTTGGCCACAGAGGGCTCTCACGGGGTGGTCAAGGAGTGCTTAAGTAGGTGTTTAGGGGTTTCAGTTGGTGCTACTACGGTGGAAAGTCCAGACCAGGTCTCCACCATGCGCATCCCCCTAGAATATGCCGATTTGGCTCTCACCTTCTGTAAAGAGAAGGCGACTCAATTACCACCCCATCGACGGGGGGATTGTGCAAAAGATTGACGGGGCGCACTTCTTCACTAAACTGGATCTCAGGAGTGTGTACAACCTGGTGCGTATCCGAAGAGGGAGACGAGTGGAAGATGGCATTTAGTACCACCTCAGGGCATTATGAGTACCTCGTCATGCCGTACGGGTTGATGAATGCTCCATTAGTCTTCCAATCCTTTGTAGACAAGATTTTCAGGGACCTGCATGGGCAGGTTGTAGTGGTGTATATCGATGACATTCTGATATACTACGCTACACGCGCCGAGCATGTGTCCCTGGTGCGCGAGGTGCTTGGTCGCCTGTTGGAGCATGACCTGTATGTCAAGGCTGAGAAATGCTTGTTCTTTCAACAGTCTCTCTCCCTCCTAGGGCATCACATTTCCACGTCAGGAGTGGAGATGGGGAGTGACCGCATTGCAGCCGTGCGTAATTGGCCGACTCCCACCACGGTGAAGGAAGTGCAGCGATTCTTAGGGTTTGCCAACTACTACCGGAGGTTTATCCGGGGTTTTGGTAAGGTGGCTGCTCCCATTACCTCACTGCTGAAGGGGTGCTCGTGTGCTTGCAGTGGTCAGCTGGGGTGGACAGGGCTTTTCGGCACTTGAAGGCTCTGTTTACCTCAGCTCCTGTGTTGGCGCATCCAGATCCCTCTTTGGTCTTCATAGTGGAGGGTACGCCACCGAAACTCCGCAATGCGGACATTGAGCAGGTGTCACGTGCAGAGCCCATTCCCTCAGTGTCCAGCTGGGCATCTGTACGGTCCGTCTGTTGTCTGCGAATGGCTGATTCATTGGGCTCACACGTCACCTTCCTCTGGTCATCCTGGGATCGGTCGGACGGTGCGCTGTCTTGGTGGGAGGTACTGGTGGCCCACTTTAGAAAGAGACGTAAGGGTTTATGTTTCCTCCTGCTCAGTGAGCGCCCAGTGCAAGGCTCCTAGACACCTGCCCAGAGGTAAGTTACAACCCTTACGTCTCCACAACGACCGTGGTCACACCTGTCGTTGGATTTTATAACCGTTCTTCCACCTTCACAGGGTAACACCACGATCCTGGTCATTGTGGATCGTTTATCTAAGTCCTGTCGTCTCCTCCCTTTGCCCGGTCTCCCTACGGCCCTACAGACTGCGGAGTCCCTGTTTACACACGTCTTCCGGCACGACGGAGTGCCTGAGGATATAGTGTCTGATCGGGGTCCCCCATTTACGTCAAGGGTCTGGAAGGCATTCATGGAACGTCTGGGGGTCTCGGTCAGCATTACCACAGGTTTTCACCCCAAAAATAATGGGCAGGTAGAGAGAGTTAACAAGGATGTGGGTAGGTTTCTGAGGTCTTATTGCCAGGACCGGCCGGGAGTGGGCGGCGTTCGTGCCCTGGCTCCGCCACTCCACTAACCTTTCTCCATTTCAGTGTGTATTGGGGATCAGCCGGTTCTGGCTCCATGGCATCCGAGTCAGACTGAGGCTCCTACAGTGGACGACTGGTTCCAGCTCGGCGGTCGACATCACCGGTCTTCTAGCTATCTGCTGTAGCATTTGTGAATTTTGTCTCTCCTGTAGACTTGTTTATACTGGATTAAGTGTACATTTTTGTTAACTGTAATTTCGTTAGTTATGCTCCAACATTCTCTTCATCTTGTGCCATCATCAATTATTTTCAAGTCTTGGTTCCAATAGTTTTTTTTTCTAAGAGATTGTCAGTTGAATATTCTCTCTGCAAGGTTTTGTATATTTTACCTATAATATTAACATCCTTTTCTGACTCAAATAAGATCCTCTCAAGGTTGCTCTGATGTCCAAAAATTTCAAATCTACATTTTGTGATATGTAATTGTTTAAATTGCATGTATTTGAAAATATTTACATTGGTCAGTCAAAAATTGCTTTTTAATTTCCAGTTACGTTTATGGTTTCTATGCTTTCAGTTTTCCATGTGGACCAATTTATCTGTAAATTCTGAAAAGCTACCAAAGGATTGTTCCATAGGTTTGTGTTTTTAGGGAGTGATATTAGGTCTTGTAGATTACGCTTCAATTTCTTCCATATTGTTATAGTGTTCGAACTATGAAGTTGTTAATGTTCTTAGCTTCATCCTCTGAAAATAGACAGGTATAAAGATTCTGGGGATGAGCATCTTCAATATGTACCCATTGTTCCTCTTCAGTGTATTTAACTATATGTTGCAAGTAAAAGCACTGGGTAGCGAGTTGATACAAAGGTTAAACTCAGACTGAGGAAGAGGTAAACATTTTCCTTTTTATCATATACATTTTATTTTCCCAAAAAACAGTATACTTATATATCTGTTGTTTGTTGTCACTTTGAAAGCATCCAAAATATTTCATATTTTTGTGGTCCACTTAACCTCTAGGTTAGGGGCAGCATTCGGAATTTTGGATGAAAAGCATGCCCAAATTAAACGGCCTGCTACTCGGGCCCAGAAGATATGATATGCATATAGATTTGGTAGATTTGGATAGAAAACACTCTGAAGTTTCCAAAACTGTTAAAATAGTGTCTGTGAGTATAACATAACTGATTTAGAAGACAAAAACCTGAGAAAAATCCATTCAGGAAGTAGTTTTTTTTGTTGGTTTAGTAGTTTTCTATTCAATGCCATCACAGTATCCATTGACTTAGGACTCCATTTGCAGTTCCCATGCCTTCCACTTGATGTCAACAGTCTTTAGAAATCGTTTCAGGCTTGTATTCTTATAAATGAGGGAGTAAGACCAGTCTGAACGAGTGGACCTATTGTGAGTTTTTTCAGGCGCATGTGTATTTCTTGTTTACCTTTTATATTGACAAAGTTATTGTCCGGTTGAAATATTATTTCACATTTAGGCTAAAAAAATAACCTGAGGATTGAATATAAACATTGTTTGACATGTTTCTATGAACTTTACGGATACAATTTAGATTTTTGTCTGATTGTTTTGACTGAGTTTGAGCCTGTGGATTACTGAAGAAACCCCGCTAACAACCAGGTCTCCACCATGCGCATCCCCCTAGAATATGCCGATTTGGCTCTCACCTTCTGTAAAGAGAAGGCGACTCAATTACCACCCCATCGACGGGGGGATTGTGCAAAAGATTGACGGGGCGCACTTCTTCACTAAACTGGATCTCAGGAGTGTGTACAACCTGGTGCGTATCCGAAGAGGGAGACGAGTGGAAGATGGCATTTAGTACCACCTCAGGGCATTATGAGTACCTCGTCATGCCGTACGGGTTGATGAATGCTCCATTAGTCTTCCAATCCTTTGTAGACAAGATTTTCAGGGACCTGCATGGGCAGGTTGTAGTGGTGTATATCGATGACATTCTGATATACTACGCTACACGCGCCGAGCATGTGTCCCTGGTGCGCGAGGTGCTTGGTCGCCTGTTGGAGCATGACCTGTATGTCAAGGCTGAGAAATGCTTGTTCTTTCAACAGTCTCTCTCCCTCCTAGGGCATCACATTTCCACGTCAGGAGTGGAGATGGGGAGTGACCGCATTGCAGCCGTGCGTAATTGGCCGACTCCCACCACGGTGAAGGAAGTGCAGCGATTCTTAGGGTTTGCCAACTACTACCGGAGGTTTATCCGGGGTTTTGGTAAGGTGGCTGCTCCCATTACCTCACTGCTGAAGGGGTGCTCGTGTGCTTGCAGTGGTCAGCTGGGGCGGACAGGGCTTTTCGGCACTTGAAGGCTCTGTTTACCTCAGCTCCTGTGTTGGCGCTTCCAGATCCCTCTTTGGTCTTCATAGTGGAGGGTACGCCACCGAAACTCCGCAATGCGGACATTGAGCAGGTGTCACGTGCAGAGCCCATTCCCTCAGTGTCCAGCTGGGCATCTGTACGGTCCGTCTGTTGTCTGCGAATGGCTGATTCATTGGGCTCACACGTCACCTTCCTCTGGTCATCCTGGGATCGGTCGGACGGTGCGCTGTCTTGGTGGGAGGTACTGGTGGCCCACTTTAGAAAGAGACGTAAGGGTTTATGTTTCCTCCTGCTCAGTGAGCGCCCAGTGCAAGGCTCCTAGACACCTGCCCAGAGGTAAGTTACAACCCTTACGTCTCCACAACGACCGTGGTCACACCTGTCGTTGGATTTTATAACCGTTCTTCCACCTTCACAGGGTAACACCACGATCCTGGTCATTGTGGATCGTTTATCTAAGTCCTGTCGTCTCCTCCCTTTGCCCGGTCTCCCTACGGCCCTACAGACTGCGGAGTCCCTGTTTACACACGTCTTCCGGCACGACGGAGTGCCTGAGGATATAGTGTCTGATCGGGGTCCCCCATTTACGTCAAGGGTCTGGAAGGCATTCATGGAACGTCTGGGGGTCTCGGTCAGCATTACCACAGGTTTTCACCCCAAAAATAATGGGCAGGTAGAGAGAGTTAACAAGGATGTGGGTAGGTTTCTGAGGTCTTATTGCCAGGACCGGCCGGGGAGTGGGCGGCGTTCGTGCCCTGGCTCCGCCACTCCACTAACCTTTCTCCATTTCAGTGTGTATTGGGGGATCAGCCGGTTCTGGCTCCATGGCATCCGAGTCAGACTGAGGCTCCTACAGTGGACGACTGGTTTCAGCTCGGCGGTCGACATCACCGGTCTTCTAGCCATCTGCTGTAGCATTTGTGAATTTTGTCTCTACTGTAGACTTGTTTATACTGGATTAAGTGTACATTTTTGTTAACTGTAATTTCGTTAGTTATGCTCCAACATTCTCTTCATCTTGTGCCATCATCAATTATTTTCAAGTCTTGGTTCCAATAGTTGTAATTTTTTTTCTAAGAGATTGTCAGTTGAATATTCTCTCTGCAAGGTTTTGTATATTTTACCTATAATATTAACATCCTTTTCTGACTCAAATAAGATCCTCTCAAGGTTGCTCTGATGTCCAAAAAATTTCAAATCTACATTTTGTGATATGTAATTGTTTTAATTGCATGTATTTGAAAATATTTACATTGGTCAGTCAAAAATTGCTTTTTAATTTCCAGTTACGTTTATGGTTTCTATGCCTTCAGTTTTCCATGTGGACCAATTTATCTGTAAATTCTGAAAAGCTACCAAAGGATTGTTCCATAGGTTTGTGTTTTTAGGGAGTGATATTAGGTCTTGTAGATTACGCTTCAATTTCTTCCATATTGTTATAGTGTTCGAACTATGAAGTTGTTAATGTTCTTAGCTTCATCCTCTGAAAATAGACAGGTATAAAGATTCTGGGGATGAGCATCTTCAATATGTACCCATTGTTCCTCTTCAGTGTATTTAACTATATGTTGCAAGTAAAAGCACTGGGTAGCGAGTTGATACAAAGGTTAAACTCAGACTGAGGAAGAGGTAAACATTTTCCTTTTTATCATATACATTTTATTTTCCCAAAAAACAGTATACTTATATATCTGTTGTTTGTTGTCACTTTGAAAGCATCCAAAATATTTCATATTTTTTGTGGTCCACTTAACCTCTAGGGTAGGGGGCAGCATTCGGAATTTTGGATGAAAAGCATGCCCAAATTAAACGGCCTGCTACTCGGGCCCAGAAGATATGATATGCATATAGATTTGGTAGATTTGGATAGAAAACACTCTGAAGTTTCCAAAACTGTTAAAATAGTGTCTGTGAGTATAACATAACTGATTTAGAAGACAAAAACCTGAGAAAAATCCATTCAGGAAGTAGTTTTTTTTGTTGGTTTAGTAGTTTTCTATTCAATGCCATCACAGTATCCATTGACTTAGGACTCCATTTGCAGTTCCCATGCCTTCCACTTGATGTCAACAGTCTTTAGAAATCGTTTCAGGCTTGTATTCTTATAAATGAGGGAGTAAGACCAGTCTGAACGAGTGGACCTATTGTGAGTTTTTTCAGGCGCATGTGCATTTCTTGTTTACCTTTTATATTGACAAAGTTATTGTCCGGTTGAAATATTATTTCACATTTAGGCTAAAAAATAACCTGAGGATTGAATATAAACATTGTTTGACATGTTTCTATGAACTTTACGGATACAATTTAGATTTTTTGTCTGATTGTTTTGACTGAGTTTGAGCCTGTGGATTACTGAAGAAACCCCGCTAACAAAACGGAGGTTTTTGGATATAAAGAGACTTCATCGAACAAAAGGAACATTTATTGAGTAAATTAATGTCTTCTGATTGCCACCATATTGTCATGTTCTGACCTTAGTTCTTTTGTTATGTCTTTGTTTTAGTATGATCAGGGCGTGAGTTGGGTGGGTTGTCTATGTTAGTTTTTCTATGATTTGCTATTTCTGTGTTTGGCCTGGTATGGTTCTCAATCAGAGGCAGCTGTCAATCCTTGTCCCTGATTGAGAACCATATTTAGGTAGCCTGTTTTCTATTGTGTTTCGTGGGTGATTGTTTTCTGTTGTGTGTCTGCACCAGCCAGAACTGTATTCTGTATATTCTCTTTGATATTTTTGTTATTTCCGTGTTCATTTTAATAAATATGGACACATACCATGCTGCATCTTGGTCCTCACCTTCTCCTTCATATGCCGACCATTACAGAATCACCCACCACCAAAGGACCAAGCAGCGTGGTAACTGGCAGCAGCAGCAGGAGCAGCGCTATAAGGAGGAATGAACATGGGAGGACATTCTGGACGGCAAGGGTTGCTACACATGGGAGGAGATCCTGGCTGGAAGGGATCGCCTCCCATGGGAACAGGTGGAGGCAGCCAGGAGAGCGGAGGTAGTAGGGAAAGGGAGCCAGCGCTTTGAGGGAACACGGCTGGCAAGGAAGCCCGAGAGGCAGCCCCAAAAATTTCCTGGGGAAGGGGCACACGGGGAGTGTGGCTAAGTCAGGTAGGAGACCTGAGCCAACTCCCCGTGCTTACCGCGGAGAGAGAGGGACCGTGCAGGCACCGTGTTATGCCGTAAGGTGCACGGTGTCCCCGGTGTGCATGCATAGCCCGGTGCGGTACATAGCAGCGCCTCGTAGCGGCCAGGCTAGAGTGGGCATCGAGCCAGGTGCCATGAAGCCGGCTCAGTGCATCTGGTCTCCAGTGCGTCTCCTCGGGCCGGGGTACATGGCACCATCCCTACGCATGGTGTCCCCGGTTCGCCAGCACAGCCCAGTGCGGGTTATTCCACCTCGACGCACTGGCCTGGCTATGGGGAGCATTCAGCCAGGTAGGGTTGGGCTGGCTCGGTGCTCGAGACCTCCAGTGTGCCTTCACGGTCCGCTCTATCCGGGTTCTACCTCCACGCCCCAGCCCTCCGGTGGCAGCCCACCGCACCAGGCTGTCTCTCCGTCTCCTTCCTACACGTACTCCTGCCTGTCCAGCGCTGCCAGAGTCTCCCTCCAGTCTGGATCTGCCAGAGTCTCCCTCCAGTCCGGATCTGCCAGAGTCTCCCTCCAGTCCGGATCTGCCAGAGTCTCCCTCCAGTCCGGATCTGCGAGGGCCGCCCGAACAGTCCTGAGCTGCGAGAGCCGCCCGTCTGTCCTGAGCTGCCAGAGCCGCCCATCTGTCCTGAGCTGTCGGAGCCGCCCGTCTGTCCTGAGCTGTCGGAGCCGCACGTCTGTCCTGAGCTGTTGGAGCCGCCCGTCTGTCCTGAGCTGCCGGAGCCGCCCGTCTGTCCTGAGCTGCCGGAGTCGCCCGTCAGTCAGGAGCTGCCGGAGCCGCCCGTCAGTCAGGAGCTGCCGGAGCAGCCCGTCAGCCAGGAGCCGTCCGGAGCCGTCCGTCAACCAGGAGCTGCCAGAGCCTCCCGTCACGCCGGCGCTGCGCGGAATCGCCCTTCTCTCCGGAGGTGCCGGAGTCTCCCGTCCGTCTGGTGCTGCCGGAGTCTCCCGTCCGTTCGGGACCCGGGGCTAGGGTCCCCAGTCTGAGGTTGGCGGCGAGGGTCGCCGCTCTTAAGAGGCCACAGAGGCGGGCTAAGAGGCGGACAAGGACTATGGTGGAGTGGGGTCCCCCGCCAGAGCCACCACCGCGGACAGACACCAACCCAGACCCTCCCCTATAGGTTCAGGTTTTGGGGCCGGAGTCCGCACCTTTGGGGGTGGGGGGATGGGGGGGGTACTGTTGTGTTCTGACCTTAGTTCTTTTTTTATGTCTTTGTTTTAGTATGGTCAGGGCGTGAGTTGGGTGTGTTGTCTATGTTAGTTTTTCTATGATTTGCTATTTCTGTGTTTGGCCTGGTATGGTTCTCAATCAGAGGCAGCTGTCAATCGTTGTCCCTGATTGAAAACCATATTTACAGTATATCACAAAAGTGAGTATACCCCTCACATTTTTGTAAATATTTGAGTATATCTTTTCATGTGACAACACTGAAGAAATGACACTTTGCTACAATGTAAAGTAGTGTGTACAGCTTGTATAACAGTGTAAATTTGCTGTCCCCTCAAAATAACTCAACACAAAGCCATTAATGTCTAAACCGCTGGCAACAAAAGTGAGTACACCCCTAAGTGAAAATGTCCAAATTGGGACCAAAGTGTCAATATTTTGTGTGGCCACCATCATTTTCCAGCACTGCCTTAACCCTCTTGGGCATGGAGTTCACCACAGCTTCACAGGTTGCCACTGCAGTCCTCTTCCACTCCTCCATGACGACATCACAGAGCTGGTGGATGTTAGAGACCTTGCACTCCTCCACCCTCCGTTTGAGGATGCCCCACAGATGCTCAATAGGGTTTAGGTCTGGAGACATGCTTGGCCAGTCCATCACCTTTGCCCTCAGCTTCTTTAGCAAGACAGTGGTCGTCATGGAGGTGTGTTTGGGGTCGTTATCATGTTGGAATACTGCCCTGCGGCCCAGTCTCCGAGGGGAGGGGGATCATGCTCTGCTTCAGTATGTCACCGTACATGTTGGCATTCATGGTTCCCTCAATGTCTTTGTACTCCTCACCTGGTTGCCGCGACACACGCTTGACATCATCTGAACCAAATACAGTGGGGCAAAAAGGTATTTAGTCAGCCACCAATTTTGCAAGTTCTCCCACTTAAAAGATGAGAGAGGCCTGTAATTTTCATCATCACTTCAACTATGACAGACAAAATTTGCAAAAGAAATATCCAGAAAATCACATTGTAGGATTTTTAATGCAAATTATGGTGGAAAATAAGTATTTGGTCACCTACAAACAAGCAGGATTTCTGGCTCTCACAGACCTGTAACTTATTTAAGAGGCTCCTCTGTCCTCCACTCGTTACCTGTATTAATGGCACCTGTTTGAACTTGTTATCAGTATAAAAGACACCTGTCCACAACCTCAAACAGTCACACTCCAAACTCCACTATGGCCAAGACCAAAGAGCTGTCAAAGGACACCAGAACCAAAAGTGTAGACCTGCACCAGGCTGGGAAGACTGAATCTGCAATAGGTAAGCAGCTTGGTTTGAAGAAATCAACTGTGGGAGCAATTATTAGGAAATGGAAGACATACAAGACCACTGATAATCTCCCTCGATCTGGGGCTCCACGCAAGATCTCACCCCTTGGGGTCAAAATGATCACAAGAACGGTGAGCAAAAATCCCAGAACCACACGGGGGACCTAGTGAATGACCTGCAGAGAGCTGGGACCAAAGTAACAACGCCTACCATCAGTAACACACTACGCCGCCAGGGACACAAATCCTGCAGTGCCAGATGTGTCCCCCTGCTTAAGCCAGTACATGTCCAGGCCCGCCTGAAGTTTGCTAGAGAGCATTTGGATGATCCAGAAGAAGATTGGGAGAATGTCATATGGTCAACTCAACTCGTCAACTCGTAACTCAACTCGTCGTGTTTGGAAGACTGAATGCTGAGTTGCATCCAAACACTATACCTAATGTGAAGCAGGGGGTGGAAACATCATGCTTTGGGGCTGTTTTTCTGCAAAGGGACCAGGACGACTGATCCGTGTAAAGGAAGAATGAATGGGGCCATGTATCGGGAGATTTTGAGTGAAAACTTCCTTCCATCAGCATGGGCATTGAAGATGAAACGTGGCTGGGTCTTTCAGCATGACAATGATCCCAAACACACCACCCGGGCAACGAAGGAGTGGCTTCGTAAGAAGAATTTCAAGGTCCTGGAGTGGCCTAGCCAGTCTCCAGATCTCGACCCCATAGAAAATCTTGAAAACCTGTGTTGCCCAACAACAGCCCCAAAACATCACTGCTCTAGAGGAGATCTGCATGAAGGAATGGGCCAAAATACCAGCAACAGTGTGTGAAAACCTTGTGAAGACTTACAGAAAACATTTGACCTCTGTCATTGCCAACAAAGGGTATATAACAAAGTATTGAGATAAACTTTTGTTATTGACCAAATACTTATTTTCCACCATAATTTGCAAATAAATTCATGAAAAATCCTACAATGTGATTTTCTGGATTTTTTCTCTCTCATTTTGTCTGTGGTGTCTATGATGAAAATTACAGGCCTCTCGCATCTTTTTAAGTGGGAGAACTTGCACAATTGGTGGCTGACTAAATACTTTTTGCCCCACTGTAAGTTTATCTTGGTCTCATCAGACCACAGGACATGGTTCCAGTAATCCATGTCCTTAGTCTCCTTGTCTTCAGCAAACTGTTTGCGGGCTTTCTTGTGCATCATCTTTAGAAGAGGCTTCCTTCTGGTACGAAAGCCATGCAGACCAATTTGATGCAGTGTATGGCGTATGGTCTGAGCACTGACAGGCTGACCACCCACCCCTTCAACCTCTGCAGCAATGCTGACAGCACTCATACGTCTATTTCCCAAAGAGAACCTCTGGATATGACGCTGAGCACGTGCACTCAACTTCTTTGGTCGACCATGGCGAGGCCTGTTCTGAGTGGAACCTGTCCAGTTAAACCGCTGTATGGCCTTGGCCACCGTGCTGCAGCTCAATTTCAGGGTCTTGGCAATCTTCTTATAGCCCAGGCCATCTTTATGTAGAGCAACAATGATTTTTTTCAGATACTCAGAGAGTTCTTTGCCATGAGGTGCCATGTTGAACTTCCAGTGACCAGTCAGTATGAGGGAGTGTGAGAGCGATGACACCAAATTTAACACACCTGCTCCCCATTCACACCTGAGACCTTGTAACACTAACGAGTCACATGACACCGGGGAGGGAAAATGGCTAATTGGGCCCAATTTGGACATTTTTACTTAGGGGTGTACTCACTTTTGCATATTGTATTAAACTGAAACATGTTCTTGCATTTGTTTGTAAGTGTCTATTTTTAATAAACTCTGTTTGATTGATATGTATCAAGTCTGGTATAAATTGCTTATAATCTGAGTTATTGTTTTTTGTCACAATTTAAGTTGTTTTTATTGCATAGAAATAAATCAAAATCCCTTCCGGACGTCACCTAAACTCAAGCCCTGGTTACAGCCCTGCCTGTGTTTTATATACACTGAGTATACCAAACATTAAGAACACCTGCTCTTTCCATGACATAGGCTGACCAGGAGAATCCAGGTGAAAACTATGATCCCTTATTGATGTCACTTGTTAAATCCAAAGGGGGACACAAGTAAAAGAAGGATTTTTAAGCCTTGACAATTGAGACATGGATTGTGTATGTGTGCCATTCAGAGGGTGAATGAGCATTACACAAAGTAAGTGCCCTTGAATGGGGTATGGTAGAAGCTACCAGGATCACCTGGCACCGGGTAGTGCAACTCAATATTAGGAGGGTGTTCCTAATGTTTGGTACAATCAATACTAGGAGATTGGAGTAATACTGTGAAATTTAGAAAATTATGATAATGACCTTTTAGTGTAAGAGCTGTTTGAAAAGATTGCCTAAAAGTTCAGCCTGATTTGGTGGGATGGAGTTTTGGCCTGCCTGGTGACATGAGCAATAAGACTTCCCAGACAGTCCTCAGACCAATAAGAGAGTTCCCAGACAGTCCTAGCAAAATTCTTGCTTGAGAAATTAGTCTTTGATCAAGAAGCAATTTTGGCATATTTTTTACAATTTTAATTGAAAACAATCACAGTAAGGTACTTAATTGTATATCACTCGCTAATGTCCAGTCCCTAGATAACAAGGTTGAATTAAATCAGGGCAAGGGTTGCTTTCAGAGAGACATCAGGGATTGTAACATACTCTGTTTCAGAGAAACATGGCTCTCTCGGGATATGCTGTCGGAGTCGGTACAGCCACCTGGCTTCTCAATGCATTGTGCTGACAGGAATAAACACCTCTCTTTATGCAAACTGGAAACTATATATCCTGAGGCTGCATTTATTGTAGTCTGGGATTTCAACAAAGACAATTTGAGAACAAGGCTATCTGAAATCAGCATATCGACTGTAGCACTCGCACTGGAAAAACACTGGACCACTGCTACTCTAACTTCCGCAATGCTTACAAGGCCCTCCCCCACCCTCCTTTCGGCAAATCTGACCACGACTCCATTTTGCTCCTCCCTTCCTATAGGCAGAAACTCAAACAGGAAGTACCCATGCTAAGGACTATTCAACACTGGTCTGACCAATTGGAATCCACACTTCAAGATTGTTTTATCACGTGGACTGGGATATGTTCAGAGTAGACTCAGAGAATAATATTGACGTATACGCTGATTCAGTGAGTGAGTTCATAAGGAAATGTATAGGAGATGTTGTACCCACTGTGACTATTAAAACCTACCTAACCAGAAACCATGGATAGATGGCGGCATTTGCGCAAAACTGAAAGTGCGAACCACCGCATTTTACCATGGAAAGATGACTGGGAAAATGGCCGAAATATAAACAGTGTAGTTATTCCCTCCGCAAGGCAATCAAACAAGCAAAATGTTGGTACAGAGACAAAGTGGAGACGCAATTCAACGGCTCAGACACGAGACGTATGTGGCAGGGTCTACAGACAATCATGGACACAGAAGTCTTGCTTCCAGACAAACTAAACACCTTCTTTGCCCGCTTTGAGGAAAATACAGTGCCACCGACGCGGCCCGCTACCAAGGACTGTGGGCTCTCCTTCTCTCGGCATCCCTAGCCGCATACTCAGAGCATGCACAAGCTGGTGTGTTTATCCCAGTCTGCTGTCCCCACATGCTTCAAGATGGCCACCATTGTTCCTGTACCCAAGAAGGCAAAGGTAACTGAACTAAATTACTATTCTGTAATCACAAAGTGCTTTGAGAGTAGTCAAGGATCATATCACCTCCATCTTACCTGTCACCCTAGTCCCACTTCAATTTGCTTCCCGCCCCGATAGGTCCACAGATGATGCGATTGCCATTACACTGCACACTGTCCTATCACATCTGGACAAGAGGAATACCTATGTAAGAATGCTGTTAATTGACTATAGCTCAGCATTCAACACCATAGTACCCTCCATGCTCATCATTAGGCTTGAGGCCCTAAGTCTCAACCCCGCCCTGTGCAATTGGGTCCTGGACTTCTGGACGGGCCACACCCAGGTGGGTGCCCCCTCCTGACCTCCCTGTTCATCCATGACTGTGTGGCCATGCACGCCACCAACTCAATCATCAAGTTTGCAGATGACACAACAGTGGTAGACTTGATTACCAATGATGACGAGACAGCCTACAGGGAGTAGGTGAGGGCTCTCGGAGTGTGGTGTCAGAAAAATAAACTCTCACTCAACGTCAACAAAACAAAGGAGATGATTGTGGATGTCAGGAAACAGCAGAGGGAGCACCCCATATCCACATCGACGGTACACCTAAAAACCTCACAAACTTGTACAGATGCACAATTGAGAGCATCCTGTCGGGCTGTATCACTGCCTGGTATGGCAACTGCACCGCCCACAACCGCAGGGCTTTCCAGAGGGTGGTGCGGTCTGCACAACGCATCACCGGGGGCAAACTACCTGCCCTCCAGGACACCTACAGTACGCGATGTCACAGGAAGGCCAAAAAGGTCATCAAGGACAACAACCACCCGAGCGTCTGCCTGTTCACCCCGCTTCCACACAGAAGGCGAGGTCGGTACAGGTGCATCAAAGCTGGGACCGAGAGACTGAAAAACAGCTTCTATCTCAAGGCCATCAGACTGTTAAACAGCCATCACCAGCACAGAGGCTGCTACCTACATACAGACTTGAAATCATTGGCCACTTTAATAAATGGAACACTAGTCACCTTAATAATACCACTTTAATAATGTTTACAAATGTTATACTACTCATCTCATATGTATGTACTGTATTCTATACTATCCATTGCATCTTAGCCTGTGCCACTCTGTCATTGCTCATCCATATATTTATATATTCTTATTCCATTCCATTCCTTATTCTATTAGGTATTTGTTGTGGAATTGTTATATATTACTTGTTAGATATTGCTGCACTGTCAGAACCAGAAGCACAAGCATTTTGCTACACTCGCAATAACATCTGCTAACCATGTGTATGTGACCAATACAATTTGATTTGATATGATTTTGTTACCCAGCAATGATTTGATATTTAGATCAAAACAGCTGGTTTGGACCTTTGAACAAACACTTGCCATTACCCTAATGAAACAGACTTAGCTACATACATGTGATAACTTTTAAGATGTGTATCATTTTTTATGACCTAAAACTATCAATTTCCAATAGAACAATGAAAACTAAACTGACTCACACTAGCCAGGTGACTAAAATGGTTGACTCTGGTAGGAAACATCTCTCATAATTCTCATGTTGAAGGAGAGAGCATTTGCAGCAATACTCCATAAACTCTCAGTGTTATCTCTGGACATTGACTTGTAAATTGTAAGCATAACTATCTATCATGAGGAAACAGCTTGTAATTCATAGTAATCCATTTAAAAGCCTCATGGGGACATCTGAGCAGGAGTCTTTCAGCATCAAATCCCCCACAATCAATAAATGCAGCTCACTCTGTCTTGTGCTGAAAAAATGCAGAAGTTTACATACTGTGGATGAATTTCAAGGCCTACCTTCAAACTCAGTGCCTCTTTGCTTGACATCATGGGAAAATCAAAAGAAATCAGCCAAGACCTCAGAACATAAACTGTAGACCTCCACAAGTCTGGTTCATCATTGGGAGCAATTTCCAAACGCCTGAAGGTACCACATTAATCTATACAAACAATAGTATGCAAGTTTAACTTCTTATGACTGGGGGCAGTATTGAGTAGCTTGGATGAACAAGGTGCCCAGAGTAAACTGCCTGCTACTCAGGCCCAGTTGCTAATATATGCATATTATTAGTAGATTTGGATAGAAAACACTCTGAAGTTTCTAAAACTGTTTGAATGATGCCTGTGAGTATAACATAACTCATATGGCAGGCAAAAACCTGAGAATAAATCCAACCAGGAAGTGGGAAATCTGAGCTTTGTAGTTTCTCAAGTCATTGCCTATCGAATATACAGTGTCTATGGGGTCATATTGCACTTCCTAAGGCTATCACTAGATGTCAACAGTCTTTAGAACCTTGTTTGAGGCTTCTACTGTGAAGGAGGGGGGAATGAGAGCTGATTGAATCAGGGGTCTAGCAGAGTGCCATGAGCTGATCACGCATGCTCACGTGAGAGCGACCTGCGTTCCACTGCATTTCTACAGACAAAGGAATTCCCCCGGTTGAAACATTATTGAAGATTTATGATAAAAACATCCTAAAGATTGATTCTATACTTCGTTTGACATGTTTCTATGAACTGTAATATGACATTTCGTCTGAACTTTTGCCTGGACTTGCCCGCGCCTCGTGAGTTTGGATTGTGTACTAAACGCGCGAACAAAAGCGAGGTATTTGGACATAAATGATGGACTTTATCGAACAAATCAAACATTTGTTGTGGAACTGGGATTCCTGTGCATTCTGATGAAGATCATCAAAGGTAAGTGAATATTTATAATGCTATTTCTGACTTCTGTTGACTCCACAACATGGCAGATATCTGTATGGCTTGTTTTGGTCTCTGAGCGCTATACTCAGATTATAGCATGGTGTGCTTTTTCGGTAAAGTCTTTTTAAATCTGACACAGCGGTTGCATTAAGGAGAAGTTTATCTAAAGTTCCATGCATAACATTTGTATTTTCATCAACATTTATGATGAGTATTTCTGTAAATTGATGTGGCTCTTTGCAAAATCACCGGATGTTTTGGAAGCAAAACATTACTGAAGGTAACGTGCCAATGTAAACTGAGATATTTGGATATAAATATGAACTTTATCGAACAAAACATACATGTATTGTGTAACATGAAGTCCTATAAGTGTCATCTGATGAAGATCATCAAAGGTTAGTGATTAATTTTATCTCTATTTCTGCTTTTTGTGACTCCTCTCTTTGGCTGGAAAAATGGCTGTGTTTTTCTGTGACTAGGTGCAGACCTAACATAATCGTTTGGAGTGCTTTTGTCGTAAAGCCTTTTTGAAATCGGACACTGTGGTGGGATTAACAACAAGTTTATCTTTAAAATTAAAATGGTGTATAATACTTGTATGTTTGAGTAATTTTAATTATGAGAGTTCTGTTGTTTGAATTTGACGTCCTGCACTTTCACTGGCTGTTGTCATGTCGATCCCATTAACGGGATCTCAGCCATAAGAAGATAAACACCATGGGATCACGCAACCGTCATACCGCTCAGGAAGGAGACGCGTTCTATCTCCTAGAGATGAATGTACTTGGTGTGAAAAGTGCAAACCAATCCCAGAATAACAGTATTGGACCTTGTGAAGATGCTGGAGGGAGCAGGTACAAAAATATCTATATCCACAGTAAAATTAGTCCTATATCGACATAACCTGAAAGGCCACTCAGCAAGGAAGAAGCCACTGCTCCAAAACCACCATAAAAAAGACAGACTTCGGTTTGCAACTGCACATAGGGACAAAGATCGTACGTTTTGGAGAAATGTCCTCTGGTCTGATGAAACAAAAATAGAACTGTTTGGCCATAATGACCATCATTATGTTTGGAGGAAAAAGGGGGAGGCTTGCAAGCCGAAGAACACCATCCCAACTGTGAAGCACGGGGGTGGCAGCATCATGTTGTTGGGGTTCTTTGCTGTCGGAGGGACTGGTGCACTTCACAAAATATATGGCATCATGAGGGAGGAAAATTACATGGATATATTGAAGAAACATCTCAAGACATCAGTCAGGAAGTTAAAGCTTGGTAGCAAATGAGTCTTCCAAATGGACAATGACCCCAAGCATACTTCCAAAGTTGTGGCAAAATGGCTTAAGGACACCAAAGTCAAGGTATTGGAGTGGCCATCACAGAGCCCTGACCTCAATCCCATAGAAAATGTGTGGGCAGAACTGAAAGAGTGTGTGCGAGCAAGGAGGTCCTAGAAACCTGACTCAGTTACACCAGCTCTGTCAGGAGGAATGGTCCAAAATTCACCCAACTTATTGCGGGAAGCTTGTGGAAGGCTACCCGAGATGTTAGATCCAAGTTAAACATTTTAAAGGCAAGGCTACCAAATACTAATTGAGTGCATGTGAACTTCTGACCCACTGGGAATGTGATGAAAGAAAGAAAAGCTGAAATAAATCCTTCTCTCTACTATTATTCTGACATTTCACATTCTTAAAATAAAGTGGTGATCCTAACTTACCTAAGACAGGGAATTTTTACTTGGAATAAATGACAGGAATTGTGAAAAACTGAGTTTAAATGTATTTGGTTAAGGTGTATGTAAACTTCCGACTTCAACTGTAGGTACAGAAAAAATCCTGCCTCACGATACAACTGCATCCGGCCTCAAGATACAACTGCCTCGTGTCTACATAAAGATGCACTGTAATGTATAAGATGGCATAGATAGGTCACATCAGTTCAATGGCGATAAATATGATAACCAGTACCTCTAACATATTGGGAACAATAAAGCATCACAGATATCAGGCGTGTTGGAGTGTGCATTTATGAAAATCACATGCATTTATGACATCACGGTGGAGAAAACAGATGGATGTCATTAATGCAAATGTGAAAGACAAGTGAGCAAGGAGCTCCAATTGAATGTCAAGATGTGTTCACATTACATTTATCTACTGATCATCTTCCAGATATTGTGTGATGTGCATGTTTCCAAGTAACATCCTTCATGGTTACATCAATATCCATGTATCAATGGTAATGTTTACACTTCAACAATAGCCCACTATTGTGTAATATCACTGTTGTCAATGAAATAATATGCATACTGCATAGACAATGTTTTGTATGCCATAGAGATTACTGTTCTATTATATTTTGCAAATGCATGCGGAATGCAGGTAGGAAATGTTCTAATTGGGAGTAAACTGTTAAAACAAATGCCCTGTCTTAATGTACACTCAGTCCTGCAGGGTACTCAACATTTCCTCTATGGAAAAACAAACTTTGACACTATGATCATTTTGATATGGAAAACTACTGTTCCCTAAAAATGACACTCTTATGATCCTTTTGTTCCTGTCAGAGATTTCAAGACAGCTGCAGTATTTGAACCACACACACCTGTAAAAGCAGTAATAGGGGGAATGTTTCCATTGTTTCTTGATTGACATTCAAGTGGTTTTAAATAAGTGTCACTGCCACGGAAAACCTAAGTAACAGTAATGCATCCTGACAGGAGAAAATCTAGGGCACTCCTAAGAGTTACATTTCCATTACATATTCCCATTTCCCATTAAACTGAACAAAAACAAACCAGGGCATCAAAGAATGATACGTGCACAAATGAGACTGGGACTGTTTTCATTTGAAACCCATTCTTCGATAATGGCCTCCAGACATGTTGAGCATGGTAATTGAGTGCTACTAGCCTAAACATTTATACAAAAGCCCTTTTATTGTGAGAATGGTCTCATATCCTTGAGGTAAACATGTCACATTGTGTTGCTCTGTACATGGAGCCAAGTAATTATATAGATTTGTGCACACGTCATTATTACAAACATAGGCCTATTACATTTTTTCCAAAAGTCATTGCTAAATGTCGTTCAATCTATTCAATCATGCATTTAATACTCAACTCTTCCGAAATGTATATCTGGTGGCAGGAAAGTACATTACAGAAGATTCAACAAATTCTGATCAACTATCATCAGACAATTGGGTTGACTTTTCCCACTTAGACAATTACTGCCAATGCAACTGCAATTAAAATACATCTACAGTATGAGAGACAGGCAGTGTCCAATCATTAACGTCATTGTAAGGTTAATTTATAATGAATGCAGTTTTAAATCACACTCCAACCTGATAATTTATGGATGATGAGAGTAAAATTCTACGGAAATTAATCATCACTTAAGAGTTCAACTGCTGTAATGTCTAGGGCTAGGAATCTCCATGGACCTCACGGTAAGATATTATCACAATATTTTGGTGCCGATACTATATGTATGCGATTCTCACGATGCTATATGTATTGCGATTTGATATTGTGATTTTATTGCGTGTTCCAAACATGTCTGCTGCAGAGGGACAAGACAGAGTTTTGATCAGTCATGGAAATAAAAGTGATGAAAACAAATTAACTCCCTGTTTAAAAAGAAGATGGAGAATGAGAAATGAAGAACAAATACTGGAGTTCTGGTGTAGGTACAGTCAAATAATGCAAAAACGTTTTTGTGTTATTTTTAAAACGATACAATATACAGTACCAATCAAGCGTTTGGACACACCTACTCATTCAAGGATTTTTTTTTCTCGTTTTTTTTTCTACATTGTAGAATAATATTGAAGATATCGGAACTATGAAATAACACATGTGGAATCATGTATTAACCAAAAAAGTGTTAAACAAATCAAAATATATTTGATATTCTTCAAAGGAGCCAACCTTTGCCTTGATGACAGCGTGGCAAACTCTTGGCATTCTGTCAACCAGCTTCATGAGGTAATCACCAGGAATGCATTTAAATTAAAGCTGGTAGTCACCTGGAATGCATTTCAATTAACAGGTGTGCATTGTTAAAAGTTAATTTGTGGAATTTCTTTCCTTCTTAATGTGTTTGAGGCAGTCAGTTGTATAGTGACTAGGTAAGAGTGGTATACAGAAGATAGCCAGCCCTATTTGGTAAAAGACCAAAGTCCATATTATGGCAGCTCAAATAAGCAAACAGAAATGTCTGTCCATCACTACATAAAATCCATCATTACTTTAAGACATGAAGGTCAGTCAATATGGAATAGTTTCTTCAAGTACAGTCGCAAAAACCATCAAGCACTACGACAAAACTGTCTCTCATGAGGACCACCACAGGAAAGGAAGAACCCAAATTACCTCTGCTGCAGAGGATATGTTCATTAGAGTTACCAGCCTCAGAAATTGCAGCCCAAATAAATGCTTCACGGAGTTCAAGTAACAGACACATCTCAACATCAACTGTTCTGAGGAGACTGCGTGAATCAGGCCTTCATGGTCGAAATGCTTCAAAGAAACCACTACTAAAGGACACCAATAAGAAGAAAATACTTGATTGGGCCAAGAAACACGAGCAATGGACATTAGACTGGTAGAAATCTGTCCTTTGCTCTGATGAGTCAAAATTTGAGATTTTTGGTTCCAACTTCCTTGTCTTTTTGAGACACAGAGTAGGTGAACGGATGATCTCTGCATGTGTGGATTCCACCGTGAAGCATGGAGGAGAAGGTGTGATGGTGTGGGAGTGTTTGCTTGTGACACTGTTGGTGATTTGTTTAGAAGGCAAACTTAACCAGCATGGCTATCAGTTTGACATCTTGTTTTGATGTGAAAATATTGACCCTTGAAAGAGTAGGTGAGTCCAAACGTTTTAATGCTACTGTATATAAAGCAGATAGTCCAACACTTATCAAAATACTACATACACCTAATCTGAGAAATGCCTTTCTCTTCTGTAAATCACTTAACGATATGTGCCAAGTTATCGTGGGACATCTCTAGGATCTGCCAGGCACTTCCTAAGGGGGGTAAAAGTAAAGATGACCTGTGTAGAGTTTACTGATGTTATCAGTGTTGTGAGGCTGGAACAACTGCCCCTGGTGTAACAAAAATAATGCACTTATTTTTTATCAAAGAACCGATAACTAAGCGATAACCACACAGTACTGCAGGGCAGGAACAAGCTGCTTAGCCTTTCTCTGGAGAATGATGTGTGGTTACATACAGAGCAGTGCTTTATAAAATAACTGAGCACCTGTCTAAGGTGTATTGAAAGGAAACCAGGGTCAACTTTGGTGAGGCTCTATAAAACTGAACCCAATGTTGAATTAAACAGTAATGGTTTTGAGACGACATACAGGGACCACATACAGTAATAAGCACACTTGGTGATTATCTCTTTAATCTTAGTATAAACAACCTCAATATCGCTCACATTTAGTGTATCCTACCTTTTTTATGGAAAGCAAAGGCTTGTTTTATATTGTAGTAGTCCTGGCCAGCAAATCTCTTAGCATCTAATAATCCCATTTAAACCAAATGGAGCATCAGGCAGTTGCCATCAAGGCACAGAATGTCTCAGTCTACCAGACTGTTCTAAAAGATGCAGTCCGAGCACAAGCTGTCTCACAACTCAATGACAAATGCGCATATAAATCTGAATTTTTAGAATCACAGCTTGAACAAGCAGCCAACCAACAGTCTGAGCAACCAACTGTTTGAGCAAAAATGATCTATACAGAGTCAGACCACGTCCATCATCATCATCTTATTAATTAAGTGAATGGCCATACTACTTAACCACCCACCTCTTCTATACTCAACCCCAGTCGCATCCTGTCGCATGGCTTGGAGCATCTGCACATGGACCCCGTGACACATGTAGCCTCAGCAGAGATCCCATTGCTTCCTTCACATTGGTCCCCTCAGCTCCCAATATACCCTCCCAGTTGTCCTCCGCACCCCACCGCTGCCACCATCAGCCATAACAGTAAGCCGTTAGACATTTCATTTTACACTAACTTAATGGAGCGGATGCACCTTTCTGTTCAATACGAGCGCTGTCAGGGTATCTAAGCAAAACGTCTCAGCTGTCACAAGTGTCAGGTGCAGCTGAATTATTTGTCATGCTAGGCCCGATGAAGGCCTGGTGGAGTGGGGTCTAGTGATTGCACCTGTAGACTCGGCGTTCCCTGCTCTTCAACTGAAATGTCACATGAATTATAATGCAAAGCTAACCTTTGTTACAAGTATTATTGTGCTGAGATGTTGGCTTGTCATACAGTTCAAAATATAATGCTTTCCTGACAACCTTTCCACTCATACACAAAATTGGGTAACACTTGACACCTAGCGTCATAACAATTTATGACATGGTCATAAGCATGTCAATATATGTCATAACAGCTGATATAACTTGCCATAATCCTGTCCTAATATGGTCATAACACTGTCATGACCCATATATTTACACCTGTGACATAGATTGCGTTATTGTATGGCTGGTTAAGACACCTACATAAAGTGTCAAAATCCCACAAAACCGACCAAAGCAGTTATTCTATGGCTGGTTATGACACCTACGTAAGAGTCTCAAAACCCACATTTATTCAAATGTGTTTTTTCCATGCCAAGAAGTTTCCTTTCGTTTGAAAATTTGATTTTCTTATGTCATTTGTGGGTGTTGTAATGAATTCTTTACATCATGTTTTTATAAAATCATATTTGAAATAACTTGTAGAAAAAACACTTTATGACACCGTCATGAAGCATTATGACCATCCTGTGTCACTTTACTTGGACTAACAAAATACACTTTATGATACTGTCAATTCACATTATGACCATCATAATCATATAATCCAGATAGGCCTATCACGTACATGACTTTATGTCAATCATCTGTCAAAAAGAGGGTGTCTTGTTCTGCTCCTGATATTGTATACAGCATACAAATACTGTTGACAAGTAGGCAATGGTTTAATGCAGGGCTCTCCAACCCTGTTCCTGGAAAGCTACCCTCCTGTAGGTTTTCACTCCAACCCTAATCTAGCACACCTGATTCTATTAATTAGCTGCTTGATGAACTGAATCGGGTTAGGCTTATTATGGATATAAAAAACATGCAAGAAAAGAATAGGCTGCTTTTAATCATAAAAGGTTGATCAAAGGGTCAACAAAGTATATATTCCCATCATCGTCATGTAAGGCGAAAGAGGAAATGTGCATCAAGACCATTATGGCTGGAAAGACAGTCTCTTGAGACATGTCCTTTGAACATAAGAAGGGTGTACTCCAACCCCAGTTGTAACTAACCTTATTAGAATCAGGTGTGCTAGATTAGGGTTGGAGTGAAAACCTACAGGACAGTAGCTCTCCAGGAACAGGGTTGGAGTGAAAACCTACAGGACGGTAGCTCTCCAGGAACAGGGTTGGAGTGAAAAGCTACAGGACGGTAGCTCTCCAGGAACAGGGTTGGAGAGCACTGGTTTAATGGAATGTTTTGCCTTGTGTGGTAGGTTTTGTAGGTTTTTACACTAGGTGCCAAAGCAAGCCATAAAATAACTGCCGTGGTAGGTTCTGTGGGTTTTTACAGTCTTATGTAGGTGTCATAGCCATCCATAAACTAACTACCTTGGTAGGTTTTGTGGGTTTTGACACTCTTATGTAGGTGTCATAGCCAGCCATAAAATAACTACCTTGGTAGGTTTTGTGGGTTTTGACACTCTTATGTAGGTGCCATAACCAGCAATAAAATAACAAAATATACTGTATGATACAACAGTTCTAAATATATGTGTCATGGCAGTGTTATGACCATATTATGACAGGTTATGACAAGTTATGACAAGTTATGTCAGCTGCAACCGGGACTTTCCCAGGTAATCGAGTAAGAAGGCACACATAGTGAAGTTACTAGTGTGTTTGGTATGTGTTCCTATGCCATATAACATGTTAAGACTGGGACTTTTTAACAGTTCATGCCATGCCCTGGAAAATTGTGAGGCGAAAATTGCTGAATTGATACAGACATGATGGAGACACATTTCATTTTTCATGCTTGCCACTTTTCAAAAGTCAGGAGAATCCTTCCAAACACCCCTCTTTCTGAGGAACCCATACACTCAAAATGTGCTATCTAGAACCTAAAATGGTTTTTCTGTTGTCACCATAGGAGAACCCTTTGAAGAACCCTTTTAGTTCCAGGTAGAATGCTTTTGGGTTCCTTTTGAATTCCATGTAGAACCCTTTCCACAGAGGGTTCTACATGGAACCAAAAAGGGTTCTACCTGGAACAAAAAGGGACAGCCAACTTTTTTCTAAGAGTGTCAGATGTCATTAAACTGCCAGTTTAAGCAAGTGGAGCATGGAAAACGTCCTTCTCGTCAAAACATCAAAGGAGAATGCCTGCTGGTCTCTCTATCAAAGTATGTAGTGATGGCACAGCAATACTCCCCTAGGGAGATTTAACTACTTTTATTATTCATAAGAGGGTGTTCAGAAGAAAAATACCTGCACAGAAGGACTGAAAATAGCCTGGTTAAAAAGCCAAACAATGCAAGTTTCTGAATATTAAAGAAGTACATCATTAGAAGTGTTGATCCACTATTTACTGTATGTTTAAAGGGCCATACAAAAAAAATCTACTTCATATTCATCATCTCCAGCACCACCACAACATCAACATATGTGAAAATTGCGCATTTCTATGTTTTGTAGTAACAAAGATAGAGGAAGATAAGTGTTTCCAATTACATCATTGGTGCGCGTTGTGTGATTTTACCCAATTATGAGTAGGCATTGCAAATTTCACATATGTTGATGTGGTGGTAGTGCTTTTTTATATATCCCTTTAAAGGCAAAGGCATTCCGGAATAAAACATCTCTGCTGTCCTAGAAAATGCAACAACAAATGACATATATAGGGGACAATGGCATGTTGTTTTCTTCTCATTTTGAGGCAGTTAAGTGATTTCCATGGAAACGGCACCAAAAAAGCCCTAATGCAATACATTTATGATTGATGGATTGAAATAAAGGTGTGAAAAATGAACGTAATTACAGCTTATGTTAAAAGGGCTTATATGTTCCTAATGCAGAGAAATACTTCTTTGCTCGAGCTTTCCACAAAACTTGAATTCTAGCCTGTCTGCTAAAACTCATACCCACAAAGGCTGGACAATGTCATCTGTACATTCATGGAGCACTCCAGCTATTAAGTGAATAACTATAGAGATTCACTGTTTACGCATTAAAGAAATGCATGGTTCAGTCTTTTTGCACATATTTCCAGTATTTGTCTGCTGCAAAGCCCCACTGTTGCTATTTGAAGTGCCTGGAGTTAAAGTTGAGTCAGCCTATGAGTGTAAGCCTTGCTTCAGCACAAAGTCACATGAAATCATTTCATCCTCCATGGTAATATGTGGTGACAATGGAGTAAAACTCTGTCTATGCTAAGGTCTGAAGAACGTCCAATGTTATTTATAGTAGTTCTTCAAATCTATCCACACTTATCTGACGATGAATCAGTTATTCAGGATTGCAGTGTCTTTGAAGCACATTAGCAATTATGTCTCTTTGGATAAGATATGACTAGTGGCTATGGTGATCTTACAGCAAATGGTCAGTAACAACAACCACCAACCAAATAGATTTGGACATAGAAGATAAATCAGAGCTTTGTAAGTACTGGATCAGTAGAGCAGTAGAATTGCAGGGAACATTTTAATGCAAATCAATTCACATGTGATAGTCTGACCTCTGAATAACCTCAGTGTTATTGAATACATCTGAAGACATTAAAGGAAATGTCAAGTAAGAGAGGAACGTGTCTTCCATACAGCTTTTAACCTATGACCTTTTATTACAAATAACATTTATTTAAATTGTCCTCCTAGATAATCATGCCTACTTCTTAGCTCTAATGAAAATGACTATCTGAGATACAACAGCTTACAGTTGTCTGGAACAGAATGTCACATTAACACTGGACCGTCAGACTCTAAAGTAATGTCAGACATCTCAGAAGTGCCCTCAAATAAATAAAGCTAATCTGTCACACACCACACATACATATGGCTTGCAGTGGTTTAAAGTGACTAAGTAAAAAAATACTTTGAAGTACTAATTCAATCGTTTGGGGGGTATCTGTACTTTACTTGAGTATTTATATTTTTGACTACTTTTACTTTCACGTCACTACATTCCTGACGAAAATATGTACTTTTTACTCCCATACATTATCCCTGACACCCAAAAGTATGTATTACATTTCAAATACTCAGGCAGGACAGCAACATGGTCCAATTTGTGCATTTATCAAAATAACAAGTTGTCATCCCTACTGCCTCTGAATTGGCAAACTCTCTAAACACAAATACTGCATGTGTAAATGATGGCTGTATTATGTCTGTATTATGTCTGTATTATGTCTGTATTACTTTCTGTAAATACATTTTAAAAAAGAAAACCGTGCTGTCTGGTTTGCTTAATATAAGAAATTTGATTGATAGCATCTACTTTTACTCAATTGACAATTGACTACATTTTCCACCACTGTACCTAAGTACATTTAAAACCAGATACTTTTAGACTTTTACTCAAGTATTATTTTACTGGGTGACTTTCACTTTTACTTGAGTAATTTTCTATTAAGGTATCTATACTTTTACTCAAGTATGACAATTGAGTACTTTTTCCACGACTGATGTCTTCTCTACAGGTGGCCAAGGTGCTTTGCGACAACACATTCTTGAACATCTGACTGGGCTTGGCTTCAGTCGCAAGCTATACTGACTGGCCTTGTTTGAGAAAATGTATCAATGCTTATCTAAACTTGGGTTTTCTGAGATGTGTGATCCATGTGCCAGGCATAGGAGCAGCCAGTTGCATAGGTCCAGCAAGAAAAGCCATGCCTTCTTTCTGTTTTCTCAACAATGTCTGAAGTCAGAAAAGCTCAGGCTGGCTCATTCAGAGGGCCCCATTCAGCCTTCAGCCGTCTGCCCGTCAGACAGGAAAGGTCACAACAGGTGTCCCACACTCTCCCTTTCAGAAGCACTTGGCTCACATCCATGGCTTCCTTAGTGAAGGCTATGCATCATTACCACACTTTAAATGTAGAAACATCCAAGAGGCTGAATCTTCAAACCATGTCCATTTCCCAGACACATCTCCCGCACTGCAGACTGCAAACCTATTCTCCTCGGTCTGAGACTTTGTTTTGTGTCAGTTAAAAAGGTTACTAGAGACTTACAGTCCATACAAAGACCTGTACAGAGCAAGCGGGCTGGAGTAGCAAACATTTCAAAGCGATACTTGTGTCCAGTTGGAAATATACTAGCTGCGACAAGTAGAAGTTACTGTAGGTAAGTCAAGTTTGATTTACTTTTTTCTTAGTTTACCACTAGGTTTTGGAGGAAGATACTTCAAGGCGCCTGACACTACAGTAAATTGGAGCAGACCAGACACTTTCTGTAACTTTGTATTGGGAAGCTTTTATAAATTCGTACTCATCTGCATCATCATATTCTACCTGCATTACCATGACAATGCATCATCTTAAAGAACAACTTGAAAGACTTTACAAAGGTAAAAGGCTTATTATGGATATAGAAAACATGCAAGAAAAGAATAGGCTGCTTTTAATCATAAAAGGTTGATCAAAGGGTCAACAAAGTATATATTCCCATCATCGTCATGTAAGGCAGTCTCTTGAGACATGTCCTTTGAACATAAGAAGGGTGTACATTAGACTTAACAATAGGGAAGCTGTGCTACAAAGCATAATATAAGCTCTCAAGTGAATATCGTACCGCGACGACACTCAGTACATATATTACAAATATGTCTTTGTCTGGGTTATATATGGAGAGTTCAGCTGAGGTGAAAGAGTAAGGAGAAATATATCCCTCCCATTGATGTGGTGAATCTTAATGCGACAATGGTGACACGAGACAAATGTTTCATTTACATAGGCTCAATGTATATTTATGCAGTTTGCAAGCCTATATGTCAAATTCTAATTTCTACCGGAGCAAATGTTGCACCATATAATGTACCAATCCAGATTGATACAATAACAGTGCACTGTACAAAATGCATGAAACATGGCGGCGGCAGGTGCAGAGAATGGAATTGCAAAATGGATGAACGTCACTAAAATGGTAAAATGACCATAGTAAGGCAAAAAAAAGTATGGCAAAACAATGGTAGGCATATTACTAGGCTATACGTATCATTGAAAAAATAAACGCTATAACCCTCATGAATTACTTTATGTTACTGTATGGCGTGGCAAAACAAAGAAATGTGGCGATTTGTAAGATATTCTTTAAATATCTATACTTAGCATGTACATTTTACAAAGCAAAACATAAAACTTCACTGTAAGATCAAACATTAATGGTAAGCAATATATTTAAAAGTATCATATTGGGCAAGACAATCCTACTATATAATATTCAGAGGAAAAAGCCATTTGCTTGGAAATCAGACCGCATGCATGCTGCAACAATTCAAACATGCCAACACTCACTGGTGCAACCTGCTAACGTGCCAAGTAGGTACCGATATAGCCATTCAAAAGGTTTCATCAACGGAACTGTGACAACAATGCACCACGTTCCATTCTGTCATCAAAATCACAGCACTCTGCGATCCTTTGTAAACCAACAAGAAAAAGGAGCGATGTTACTTTAATTTTCTGTCTTTGTTGCCAGCTGTGCATCCCAGGCAAACAACAAGGCAAGGGTTAAAAACTATACCATGCTCTCTCTACTATCAGCATGCCACGCCATTTTACCAGCTCTTTATTTTCCTGCCTAGCTTTTTTACCCTCACCAGCAGCAACTTCCTGTTCGCTAGAAATGGCATTCGCAGCGAGTGAAAGAAACAGAGAAAAACGTTACAACAACATTAATGAAAGGTCATTGTCTGGGGGCTTACCCTGGGTGAGATGGAAAGGGCCCGAACCCGTCAAAAACTATTGACCACGTCCGGGAGCAGGACCTGCAAGAAAAGAGAACAACAAAGACAGTTTGTGACAAAGCTGAGACGCTGCAGTCTTGGAGGAGTGAAATCAATTGTGACATTTTTCATTTATTTGTAAATGCTTCTTTGGCGGCACACTCACTCGAAACGACAGTTTATCTCTTACAGAATAAGCGAGGTGATGGTAAAAAAATAAAAATAATCCTGACATTTGCTTTAATGAGATGCTGCATTAGGGCCACTCTTACTCTTTCCCCTTGCCCAGGAGCACGCCCTTCACTTTCAATCTCACACCCAAGTCATTTGGAAATTGTTAACCCTATAAAATACTACACTAACCCTTTTTATACTACTTCCCTTCGACATTCTATGTAGGGTTTGTAATGTCAGAACGACATTTGATCACTCAGAAGTCTATGGGATGATAGTGCTTCCCCAACCCGAATGAAATATATAGAAATACAAATTATGTTAAACTGTCTCTCAATATAATGACTTCAATACATTATTCCAGGTGTGATGGGCAGTTGCATTGTGGGTGACTTGTTTTCTGTGGTTTTACCTTGTTTTTCATTGTGATAGACTTGCCCTCACATCTTAGTTGTGATTAAATGGAAGTGTTACAGTCCTGTAAACTAAGAAAATCCAGTTGGACTGGAAACAAACGTATGCACGGTAAAGTGAAGGACATCTGGTTTTCATATCATGATTAACGGCTTTCCATAATCAGAGCTTATAGTCATTATCAACTATTATCATTTGAACCATCATTATACGTTAAATGAATATCTAACTATCGACTTTTCAAGATATTAAAACAAATTGGTAAATATATGTAGAGATCAAGTATAGCTTAAGGGAAAGTTATAATAGAGAGCAAACATCAAATGAAAATATAAAGCTGTGTATCAGTTCATCTATCGTGCCTTCAGAAAGTACTTACACTCCTTGACTTTTTCCACATTTTGTTGTGTTACAGCCTGAATTTAAAATGGATTCAATTGAGATTTTTTTGTCACTAGCCTACACACAATACCCCACAATGTCAAAGTGGGATTATGTTTTTGTACATTTTTACAAGCAAATTAAAATGGCCAGTGATTTCTAGTCTATGCCAATAGGCAGCAGCCTCTAATGACTTTGTGATGGCTGTTTAACAGTATTGAGATAGAAGCTGTTTTTCAGTCTCTCGGTCCGAGATTTGATGCACCTATACTGACCTCACCTTCTGGATGACAGTGGGGTGAACAGGAAGTGGCTCGGGTGGTTGATGTCCTTGATGATCTTTTTGGCCTTCCTGTGACATCGGGTGCTATAGGTGTCCTGGAGGACGGGCAGACCACACCACCCTCTGGAGAGCCTTGTAGTTAAGGGCGGTGCAGTTTCCGTACCAGGCGGTGATACAGTCCGACAGGATGCTTTCAATTGTGCATCTGTGAATGTTTGTGGGGGTTTTAGGTAACAAGCCAAATTTCTTTAGCCTCTGTTGCACCTTCTTCACCACACTGTCAGTGATGTGTACACCAAGGAACTTCAAACTGTCCACCTTCTCCACTGCAGTCCCATCGATGTAGATAGGATGGTGCACTCTCCGCTGTTTCCTGAAGTCCTAGATCATCTCCTTTGTTTAGTTGATGTTGAGGTTGTTTTCCAGGCACCACACTCCCGGAGCCCTCACCTCCTCCTTGTAGGCTGTCTCATCATCGTTGGTAATCAAGCCTACCACTGTTGTGTCGTCTGCAAACTTGATGATTGAGTTGTAGGCATGCTTGGCCAAGCAGTCATTGGTGAACAGTGAGTACAGGAGGGGGCTGGGTACACACCCTTGTGTGTACCCAGTGTTTAGGATCAGCGTAGTGGATGTGATGTTTCCTACCTTCACCACCTGGGAGCGGCCCGTCAGGAAGTCCAGGACCCAGTTGCACAGGGTGAGGTTCAGAGGGTACTATGGTGTTGAACGCTGAGCTGTAGTCAATGAATAGCATTCTCTCATAGGTGTTCCTTTTTTCCAGGTGGGAAAGGGCAGTGTTGAGTGCAATAGAGATTGCATCATCTGTGGATCTGTTGGTGCGGTATGCAAATTGGAGTGGGTCTAGGGTTTATGGGATAATGGTGTTGATGTGAGCCTTGACCAGCCTTTCAATGCATTTCATGGCTACAGATGTGAGTGCTGGTTGGTAGTCATTTAGGCAGGTTACCATAGTGTTCTTGGGCACAGGGACTATGGTGGTCTGCTTGAAACATGTTGGTATTACAGAATCAGACAGGGAGAGTTTGAAAATGTCAGTGAAGACACTTCCCAGTTGGTCAGCGGATGCTTGGAGTACAGGTCCTGGTAATCCTTCTGGCTCAGTGGTCTTGTGAATGTTGACCTGTTTGACCTGTATTCATGCTTTGCCTGTTTGATGGTTCGTCGGAGGGCATAGCGGGATTTCTTATAAGCTTCTGGGTTAGAGTCCCGCTCCTTGAAAGAAGCAGCTCTACCCTTTAGCTCAGTACAAATGTTGCTTGTAATCCATGGCTTCTGGTTGGGGTATGAACATACAGTAATTGTGGGGATGAAGTCCTCGATGCACTTATTGATGAAGCCAGTGATTGATGTGGTGTACTCCTCAATGCCATCGGAAGAATCCCGGAACATATTCCCATCTGTGCTAGCAAAACAGTCCTGTAGTTTAGCATCTGCTTCATCTGACAACTGTTTTATAGACCGAGTCACTGGTGCTACCTGCTTTAATTTTAGCTTGTAATCAGGAATCAGGAGGATAGAGTTATGGTCAGATTTGCCAAATGAAGAGCAAGGGAGAGCTTTGTATGTGTCTCTGTGTGTAGAATAAAGGTGGTCTAGAAGTTTTTTCCCTCTGGTTGCACATTTAACATGCTGATTAAAGTCCTGGCCACTAGGAGCACCGTCTCTGGATGAACATTTTCCTGTTTGCTTATGGCGAAATACAGCTCATTGAGTGTGGTTTTAGTGCCAGCCTCGGTCTGTGGTGGTATGTAGGCAGCTATGAAAAATACAGATGAAAACTCTCTCAGTAGATAGTGTGGTCTACAGCTTATCATGAGATACTCTACCTCAGACGAGCCTTGAGACGTTCTTAAATATCGTGCACCATCTATTGTTTACAAATATTCATAGGCCCCTGCACCATGTCTTACCAGAGGCTGCTGTTCTATCCTGGCGATAGAGTGTATAACTCGCCAGCTGTATGTTCTTAATGTCATCGTTCAACCTGCGACTCGGTGAAACATAAGATATTACAGTTTTTAATTTCCCGTTGGTAGGGTATACGTGCTTCCAGTTCTTCAATTTAATTTCCAGCAATTGAACATTAGTTAGCAGAACGGAAGGCAAAGGCAGATTAGCCACTTGTCAAATGATCTTCACAAGTCATCCTGATCTCTTTCTGCAAAATCTATGTTTCCTTTTCCAGCGAATCACAGGGATCTGGGCCTGGTTGGGTGTCTGTGGTATATCCCTCGCGTCCGACTCATTGAAGAATAACTCCTCGTCCAATCCCAGTTCTGATGTGCAGAAGCTATTTTCAGTCCTAAGAGACGGTAGCAGCAACATTATGTTCAAAACAAGTTACGAACAACGTCACAAAAACAAACAAAATAGCATGGTTGGTTAAGAGCCGATAAGACGGCAGCCATCCCCTCCGGCGCCATCTAACTTCTTAGTCTGGATTGTTCTCTTGGGTCCAAGTGGACTCTGTGGACTCTGTACATAAATAAAATATGAATTAGTACTGTAAATCCATATGTACATGTCACAGGAGGTTGTTGGCACCTTAATTGGGTAGAACAGACTTGTGGTATTGACTGGAGTGGAATAGGAGTGGAATAGTATCAAATGGTTTCCAGGTGTTTGATGCCATTTCATTTGCTCCATTCTGGGCCGTTATTATTTGCCATACTCTCCTCAGCAGCCTCCTGTGGTACATGTACTAGGTAGCACTGTAGTAGTACCTAATATGGGATTCCTACTTATATCAGCTGTTACAGATGAACTTCATGATGATGAGCTCCTACATGTGCTCCAGTAAAGTTGCCCTCCATTGGCCACCACCACACCTCCAGCCACATCTGGAAATCCTAGACAGACAGGCTGGCAGACACACACACACACGGTCTGCGAGCTGGGCAAAACAGAAGAATGAAAAACAAAAGTTGCTATTCATAGGCTACACCTCCATCACTGGGTTGCGTTACGCCATTGTTATGAAAGTTCACAATCCGCTCTCTGCCGGCAGCGACATAGTCAACTATTTGGATGAGGATTTCTACTTCAACGAGTCAGAGGCGAATGACATACTGCTCATCCCGGACCAGGCCCAAATCCCCAATACTCAAAGAAGAACCGGCTTCATTAATAAGGGCATCGACGACGTAGTCCTGACAATGACCGTACGTACATATCCCAACCAGAAGTCACCGATTACAGTCTACAGCTGCACTGAGCTAAAGACGATAGCTGCCGCTCATTAGAAATCCCGCTTTGCCCTCCGACGAACCATCAAACAGGCAAAGCATCATTACGAGACTAAGATCTTATTCTTCTACACCGGCTCTGACGCTTGTCAGATGTGGCAGGGATTGAAAACTATCACGGATTACAAAGCGAAACCCATACGGCAGCTCTCAATTGCACTCCGCACTGCCCATTCCCACCTGGACAAAAGGAACAACTATGTGGGAATGCTGTTCATTGACTACAGCTCTGCGTTCAGCCACATAATGCCCTACAAGCTCATCACTAAGCTAAGGACTGAACACCTCCCTCTGCAGCTGGATCCTGGACTTCCTGACGGTCTGCCCCCAGGTGGTGAGGGTAGGCAACAACACATCTGCCACGCTGACCCTCAATACGAGGGCCCCTCAGGAGTGCGTGCTTAGTCAACCCCCCCTAATCACCAACGATGATGAGACAGCCTATAGGGAGGAGGTCAGAGAACTGGCAGTGTGGTGCCAGGACAACAATCTCTCCCCCAATGTCAGCAAGACAAAGAAGCTGTTCGTGGACTATAGGAAACGGAGGGCCGAGCAGGTCGAGCACTTCAAGTTCCTCGGTGTCCACATCACTAAGGACCTATCATGGTTCAAACACACCAACACAGTCATGAAGAGGGCACGACAACACCTCTTCCCCCTCAGGGGGCTGAAAAGATTTGGCATGGGACCTCAAATCCTCAACAAGGTCTACAGCTGTACCATTGAGAGCATCCTAACTGGCTGCATCACTGCTTGGTATGGCAACTGCTTGGCATCCAACCATAAGGCGTTACAGAGGGTAGTGCGCACGGCCCAGTACATTGCTGGAGCCGAGCTCCCTGCCATCTAGAACCTCTATACCAGGTGGTGTCAGAGGAAGGCCCTAAAAATTGTCAAAGACTCCAGCCACCAAAGACTGTTCTCTCTGCTACGGCATGGCAAGAGGTTCCGGAGTGCCAGGTCTGGGATCAAAAGGCTCCGGAACAGCTTCTACCCCCAGGCGATAAGACTGAAGCACAGTTAATCAAATGGCTACCCTGACAATTTGCATTGACACCCTTTTTATTTGTGCAGACTCACTTGCACTGGCTCTATGCACACTCACACTACACTGACACTCCAACACACACACACACACACACACACGCACACGCACACGCACACGCACACGCACACGCACACGCACACACTCACTCACTCACTCACTCACTCACTCACTCACTCACTCACTCACTCACTCACTCACTCACTCACTCACTCACTCACAGACACACTCTTCACGTACGCTGCTGATGCTCTGTTTATTATCTATCCTGATTGTCTAGTCACTTTTACCCCTACCTACATGTCAGTGCCTTGAGAAAGCATTCACACCCCTTGACTTTTTCCACATTTTGTTGTCTTACATACTGAATTTGAAATTGATGCAATTTAGATTGTGTCACTGGCCTACACACAATACCCCATCATGTCAAAGTGTAATTACGTTTTTAGATATTTTTTTTATTAATACAAAATGAGAAGCTGAAATGTCTTGAGTCAGTAGGTATTCAACCCCTTTGTTATGGCAAGATTAAGTAAGTTCTTTATTTTCACATTTTTCTACATTGTAGAAGAATAGTGAATATATCAAAACTATGAAGTAACACATATGGAATCATGCAGTAACCAAAAAAGTAGTAGTACAATGGCAAGTGATAAAGGGGGTAGTGAAAATGAAAAGAGGCAGTCCAAGATGTTATTCTCAAATTTAAATATTCACATGGTGAATGTTGAGCATAATTTTAACGTAAACTGGTGAATGTTGAGCATAATTCCAACGTAAACTGGTCATTGGGACTATTTGAGTGCAAGCGCCGTTGGCGGTGATTTATAATTCAGAGGATGTGTTTGGAGATCTATCATATGTCGAAATATCATATTTTTCAGCTTTATGGCGATAGGTTGAGAAACTCTACTGAATAATAAAGAGAAAAGATCTCTCGCTGGTGATTGTGACACCACACACACACAGTACAGCCACAGTGGTGTCAGAAAAACTTTGGAGAGGCAAGATTGTCTTATCAGGGGACTTCTCCTGATTTCGGGGGATTACACAGTGTGATACACAGCTGCCGGATCCACTCAGCCAAAGAAAAGAAAGCAAAACATCTCTTTGAAAACTGCCAGGCCTCATCCTTAACCACAAAGGAAATAGTTCTATGAGAGGAATCCCATAAGAGGAATGGGATCTTTCCCCACCAAATGTGTCACAATAATCATTATCGTGATGTGGTCACTGTTTCCCCATCTGTGAAATACACAGTACCAGTCAATAGTTTGGACACACCTACTAATTCAAGGGTTTTTATTTATTTGTACTATTTTCTACATTGTAGTATAATAGTGAAGAAATAAACATTTTGAAATAACACATATGGTATCATGTAGTAACCAAAAAAGTGTTGTTCTTCAAAGTAGCCAACCTTTGCCTTGATGACAGCTTTGCACACTCTTGGCATTCTCTCAACCAGCTTCATGAGGTAGTCACCTGGAATGCATTTAAATTTAAACAGGTGTGCCTTATTAAAAGTTAGTTTGTGGAAGTTCAGTTCTGTTGTGACAAAGTAGGTGTGGTATACAGAAGACAGCCCTATTTCGTAAAAGACCAAGACCAAGTGCAGTCGCAAAAACATCAAAAGCTATGATGAAACTGGCTCTCATGAGCACCGCCTCAGGAAAGGAAGACCCAGAGTAACCTCTGCTGCAGAGGATAAGCTCACTAAAGTTAACTGCACCTCAGATTACAGCCCAAATATATGCTTCACAGAGTTCAAGTAACAGACACATCTCAACATCAACTGTTCAGAGGAGACTGAATCAGGCCTTGCTGTGTGAATCAGGAATTGCTGCAAAGAAACCACTATTAAACGACAACAATAATAAGAAGTGTTTCTTGCTTGGGCCAAGAAACACGAACAATATACATTAGACTCCAAATGAGTACAAATTTGATATTTTTGGTTCCAACCGCCGTGTCTTTGTGAGACACAGAGTAAGTGAACGGACGATCGCCCCATGTGTGGTTCCCACCGTGAAGCATGGAGGAGGTGTGATGGTGACACTGTTAGTGATTTATTTAGAATTCAAGGCACACTTAACCAGCATGGCTACCACAGCATTCTAGAGCAACACGCCATCCCATCGTGTTTGTGCTTAGTGGGACTATCATTTGTTTTTCAACAGGACAATGAACCAAAATACACCTCCAGGCTGTGAAAGGGATATTTGACCAAGAAGGAGAGTGATGGAGCGCTGCATCAGACGACCTGGCCCCTACAATCACCCGAACTCAATTGAGATGGTTTGAGATAATGCCAAGAGTGTGCAAAGCTGTCATCAAGGCAGGGTGGCTATTTTTAAGAATCTGTATTTTTTAACATGTTTTTGGTGACTACATGACTCTATATGTGTTATTTTATAGTTTTAATTTCTTCACTATTATTCTACAATGTAGAAAATAGTAAAAATAACAAAAAACCTTGAATGAGTAGGTGTGTCCAAACTTTTGACTGGTACTGTATATATATATTTATTTTGTATTTATTTTGCCCCATTCTGCCCCACCTATTTTGCCCCACCTGCAAATATATATATTTAATCTCCGTTTTCACAATTCCTGACATTTAATCCTTGTAAAAATTCCCTGTCTTAGATCAGTTAGGATCACCACTTTATTTTAAGAATGTGAAATGTCAAAATAATAGCAGAGAGAATGATTTGTTTCAGCTTTTATTTTTTTTATCACATTCCCAGTGGGTCAGAAGTTTACATAAAATTATTTAACATGGGTCAAATACCTTGACTTTGTTGTCCTTAAGCCATTTTTCCACAACATTGGAAGTATGCTTGGGGTCATTGTCCGTTTAGAAGACCCATTTGCGACCAAGGTTTAACTTCCTGACTGATGTCTTGAGATGTTGTTTCAATATATCCACATAAATTCCCGACCTCATGACGCTATCTATTTTGTGAAGTACACCAGTCCCTCCTGCAGCAAAGCACCCCACAACATGATGCTGCCACCCCCCAAAATGGCTTAAGGACAACAAAGTCAAGGTATTGGAGTGGCCATCTGTCACGTCCTGACCATAGAAAACCTTTATTTTCTATGGTGGAGTAGGTCAGGGCGTGACTGGGGGGTGTTCTAGTTTATTATTTCTATGTGTAGTCTAGTTTTTGTATTTCTATGTTGGCCTGATATGGTTCCCAATCAGAGGCAGCTGTCTATTGTTGTCTCTGATTGGGGATCATATTTAGGTAGCGTTTTCCCACCTGTTGTTTATGGGATCTTATTTATGTATTGTTGCTTTTGAGCCCTACAAGGCTGTACGTTTGTTTGTTTGTTTGTTTCTCTTTATTGTTTTGTTGCTGGTTCACATTTAGATATAATATGATGAACCCAAATCACGCTGCGCCTTGGTCTACCCATTTTGACGAGCGTTACACCATCGCAAAGACCTGACCTCAATCCCATAGAAAATTTGTGAGCAGAACTGAAAAAGCTTGTGTGAGCAAGGAGGCCTACAAACCTGACTCAGTTAATCCAGCTTTGTCAGAAGGAATGGGCCAAAATTCACCTAATTTATTGTGGGAAACTTGTGGAAAGCTACCCAAGTTAACCCAAGTTAAATAATTTAAAAGCAATTCCACCAAATACTAATTGAGTGTATGTAAACTTCTGACCCACTGGGAATGTGATGAAAGAAATAAAAGCTGAAAGAAATCATTCTCTCTACTATTACTCTGACACTTCACATTCTTAAAATAAAGTGGTGATCCTAACTGACCTAAAACAGCAAATTGTTACTGGATTAAATGTCAGGAATTGTGAAAACTGAGTTCAAATGTATTTGGCTAAGGTGTCTGTAAACTCCTGACTTCAACTGTGTATATACATATATATATACATATATATATATATATATATATATATATATATATATATATATATATATACAGTACCAGTCAAAAGTTATTTTTACTATCTTCTACATATTCAACGGGTGTTGCGTGTTCGTAAATTCGTTAGTTATTCTGCACTCTGGCACACTCAGACGAGAGCGCTCTAAAATCGGAGTAGATAGCCAGAGCGAATTTACCAGCTACGTCTATCAATAGTTGTCGCAGTCACATCATAAACATTATATTGAAATAATTACTTGCATAGTGGAGTCTTTTGTGTAGACATGTAACTAGCTAGCTAAACAATGAACCACATTCCCAACTCAACGTTACTACCCTGCATGAATCTCCAGGTAGCTAACCAACCAAGTTCAATTTTAGCTAGCTAACATTAGGCTATAACTAGCAATGCAAATGATGCTGATATACGAATAATATTACTACACAGATCATACATGTAATGTTAGCTAGCTAGCCAGCCAGCTAACGTTAACTAGCTAGCTAACAGCACACGTTAACTTGAACTGAAAACAACTTTCTAACTAAATTAGAAATGTGTAAAATGTAGCTAGCTAGACTCTATTACCCATTTACATGGATGGACGCTTCTCCCTCTCTGTCACAGATGCCATGGTTGCCCTTAGTTTTAAGATCTAATGCGTAGACAAGTGTTTTATAGAACAGCCTTCTGTGTGTTCTCCTTTCTCCATCTCCTTAGCTATCGTACTCTAATTCCACTGATTTCAAAACTCGGTGCTACATGGTAGAACAATCTGAACTCATCTCTAGGCATGTCCAGCCCACTCATTATCTCAGCCAATCTTGGCTAGCGGGAAGGTTGCTCACTTTTTCCGTGGCTAAACCAACTAGGCTAGTAATTTAACAATTGTATTCATACTTACAGATGTTACTAAGGCACATGAAAGTTCACATGTTTCAGAAGGCATTTCTACCAAAAAACACATTTTGATAAAAAAATTGAGTTTATGTTCAAATGGCTTTCCTGTGAAGTAGTGACGTGCGACATACGACTAGATTGTTACATTATATCCTTATTCCAAAATGGATTAAATTGTTTTTTTTTCCCACCTCATCAATCTACACACAATACCCCATAATGACAAACCAAAAACAGGTTTTAGAAATTCTTACAAATCTATGGAAAAATAAAAAAGGAAAATTTCATATTTACATAAGTATTCAGACCCTTTACTCAGTACTTTGTTGAAGCACCTTTGGCAGTGATTAGAGCCTCAAAGTCTTCTTGGGTATGACACTACAAGCTTGGCACACTTTGGGGTGTTTCTCCCATTCTGAGGTGTTTCTCCCATTCTTCTCTGCAGATCCTCTCAAACTCTGTCAGATTTGATGGGGAACGTCACTGAACAGCTATTTTCAGGTCTCTTTAGAGATGTTCAATAAGTTTCAAGTCCGGGCTCTGGCTGGGACACTCAAGGACATTCAGAGACTTGTCCCGTAGCCACTCCTGCATTGTCTTGGCTGTGTGCTTAGAGTTGGTGTCCTGTTGCAAGGTGAACCTTCGCCCCAGTCTGAGGTCCTGAGTGCTCTTTTCATCAAGGATCTCTTTGTACTTTTCTCCATTAATCTTTCCTTTGATCCTGACTCGTCTCCCAGTCCATGCTGCTGAAAAACATTCCCTCAGCATGATGCTGCAACCACTGTGCTTCACCGTAGGGTAGGTGCCAAGTTTCCTACAGACATGACGCTTGGCATTCAGGTCAAATAGTTCAAACTTAATTTCATTAGACCAGATAATGTTGTTTCTCATGGTCTGAGTGTCCTTTAGGTCCCTTTTGGCAAACTCAAAGTGGGCTGTCATGTGCCTTTTACTGAGGAGAGGCTTCCGCCTGGCCGCTCTACCATAATGGCCTGATTGGTGGAGTGCTGCAGAGATTGTTGTCCTACTGGAAGGTTCTCCATCTCTACAGAGGAACTCTAGAGCCCTGTCAGAGTGACCATCGGGTTCTTGGTCACCTCCCTGACCAAGGCCATTCTCCCCGTATTTCTTCGTTTGTCCGGGCGGCTAGCTCTAGGAATAGTCTTGGTGGTTCCAAACTCCTTCCATTTAAGAATGATGAAGCCACTGTGTTCTTGGGGACCTTCAATACTGCAGACATTTTTTGGTAACCGTCCCCAGATCTGTGCCTTTAGACAATACTGTCTCGGAGCTCTACGGACAATTCCTTCGACCTCATGGCTTGGTTTTTGCTCTGTTATGCACTGCCAACTGTGGGACCTTTTATAGACAGGTGTGTGCCTTTCTCTGAAGAGACCTGTTAACAGCTGTGCAGTGAAGCTCCCCATCCAACCTGACAGAGCTTAAGAGAAGATTGGGAGAAACTCTCAAAATACAAGTGTGCCAAACTTGTAGCGTCATACCCAAGAAGACTCGAGGCTGTAATCACTGCCAAATGTGCTTCAACAAAGTACTGAGTTAAGGGTCGGAATAGTTATGTCAATATTATATTACTAAAAACCTGTTTTTGCTTTGTCATTATGGGGTATTGTGTTTAGATTAATAAGGAAAACAATGTAATACATTTGAGAATAAGGGTGCAACTTAACAAAATGTGGAAAAAGTCAAGGGGTCTGAATACTTTTCGAATGCACTGTAATCGTCATTATGTATTTGTAATGGATCTCGTCCTCCTCTTCTGAGGAGGAGTAGCGAGAAGGATCGGAGAACCAAGGATCGGAGGACAAAAACTAACATAGACAACCCACCCAACTCACGCCCTGACCATACTAAAACAAAGATATAATATCAGAACTAAGGTCAGAACGTGACAGTACCCCCTCCCCCCCCCAAAGGTGCGGACTCCGGCCACAAAACCTAAACCTATAGGGGAGGGTCTGGGTGGGTGTCTGTCTGCGGTGGCGGCTCTGGTGCGGGACGTGGACCCCACTCCACCATAGTCCTTCTCCGCATCTTCAACCACCTCCGTGGCCTCTTTAGAGTGGCGAACCTCGCCGCCGACCTCGGACTGGGGACCCAAGCCACGGGAGTGGACGGGAGATTGCGGCAGCGCCGGACAGGCGGGAGACTCCGGCAGCGCCGGCGTGACGGGAGACTCCAGCAGCTCCGGAGTGAAGGGCGATTCTGGCAGCTCCTGGCTGACTGGCGGCTCTGGCAGCTCCTGGCTGACAGGCGACTCTGGCAGCTCAGGATAGACGGGCGGCTCTGGCAGCTCAGGACAGACGTGCGACTCTAGCAGCTCAGGACAGACTGGAGACTCTGGCAGCTCAGGACAGACGGGAAACTCTGGCAGCGCTGGGCAGGAGGAAGGCTCTGGCAGCGCTGGACAGGCGGGAGCACTTGTAGGGAGAAGACAGAGAGACAGCCTGATGTGGAGGGCTGCCACCGGAGGGCTGGTGCGTGGAGATGGCACCGGATAGACTGGTCCGTGAAGGTGCACTGGAGCTCTTGAGCATCAAGCCTGCCCAACCTTACCTGGTTGAATGCTCCTCGTAGCCAGGCCAGTGCGGCGAGGTGGAATAGCCCGCACTGGGCTGTGCTGGCGAACCGGGGACACCATGCATAAGGCTGGTGCCATGTACACTGGCCCGAGGAGACACACTGGAGACCAGATGCGTTGAGCCGGCTTCATGGTACCTGGCTCGATGCCTACTCTAGCCCGGCCAATATGAGGTGCTGCAATGTACCGCACTGGGCTAAGCATGCGTACTGAGGACACTGTACGCTCCACCGCATAACACGGTGCCTGCCCAGTCCCTCTCGCTGTCCGGTAAGCACAGGGAGTTGGCTCAGGTCTCCTACCTGACTTAGCCACACCCGTGTGCCTTCCCCCAATACATTTTTGGGGCTGCCTCTCGGGCTTCCAACCACGCCGCCGTGCTGTCTCCTCATACCACCGCCTCTCAGCTTTCGCTGCCTCCAGCTCAGCCTTGGGGCGGTGATATTCTCCAGCCTATGCCCATGGTCCCTTGCCGTCCAGAATCTCCTCCCATGTCCAGGAGTCCTGCGATTCCGGCCACTGCTGCTGCCCATTACCCCGCTGCTTGGTCCTTTCTTGGTGGTGGGTGTTTCTGTAATGGATCTCGTCCTCCTCTTCCGAGGAGTAGCGAGAAGGATCAGAGGACCAATGCGCAGGGTGGTAAGTGTCCATAATGTTTCATCAAAATGAACACTGAAATACAAAACAATAAAAGTGAATAAACGACACAAACGAAACAGTCCTGTGTGGCACAAACACTGACACGGAAAATTAACACCCACAACTCAAAAGTGAAACCAGGCTACCTAAGTATGATTCTCAATCAGGGACAACGATTGACAGCTGCCTCTGATTGAGAACCATACTAGGCCGAACACAGAAATCCCAAATTATAGAAAAACGAACAGACAGCCCACCCAACTCACGCCCTGACCATACTAAAACAAAGATATAATAACAGAACTAAGGTCAGAACGTGACAGTATTCGAGCTTAAATGAACTGGCTGGTGATTGGATTAGTAGCTTGCCTGCCAGTCAGAAGAAAGAATGTATCAAGTTTCAAGTTTTGTTAGTCGTATGTACAGGATACACATGGTATACACTGTCCAACAAAATGCTAACTCTGGATTTTGGTTCTTTCTTGATAATACAATAACAGTAATAAATAATAAAATATAAGATAAACATTTGAATACAAACACAAAGAGAGGGAATATTATTATTATTATTATTATTATTATTAGCTAGCTAGATATAGCACCTTCAGAATGTACTCTCACCCTTTACTTTTTCCACATTTTGTTTGTCTTACGGCCTTTTAAAAAATATATATATAATTGAGATTTGTCACTGAGCTACACACAATACCGCATAATGTCAAACTGGAATTTAGTTTGTAGAAATAATTTGAAATTAATTCAAAATTCAAAGCTGAAATGTCTTGAGTTATGGCAAGCTTAAATATGTCCAGTGGTAAACATTTGCTTAACAAATCATATATTAAGTTGCATGGACTCATTTTGTGTTCAATAATAGTGGTTAATGACATTTTTGAATAACTATCCCATCTCTGTACCCCACACATAAAATTATCTGTAAGGTCCCTCAATAGAGTGATGAATTTCAAGCATAGATTCAACCACAAAGACCAGGGAGGTTTTTTCAGTGTCTCACAACTTTCAGCATGGCAAGTTATTCATTAAGCTGTAGTGATTCATTCAACTTTGGATGGTGTATCATACTTCAAAGATACAGGAGTCATTCCTAGCTCAGTTGCCGTAGAGGAAGGAAATTGCTCAGGGATTTCAACATGAGGCCAATGGTGATTTTAAATATTTACAGAGTTTAATTAAGGATCCACCCTTTTTTAAATTTTCGCCTAAAATGACATACACAAATCTAACTGTAACTCAGGCCCTGAAGCAAGGATATGCATATTATTGGTACCATTTGAAAGGAAACACTTTGAAGTTTGTGGAAATGTGAAAGGAATGTAGGAGAATATAAAACAATAGATCTGGTAAAAGAAAATACAAAGATAAAAACAACCCTTTTTGTACCATCATCTTTGGAATGCAAGAGAAAGGCCATAATGTATTATTCCAGCCCCGGTGTCATTTAGATTTTGGCCACTAGATGGCAACAGTGTATGTGCAACGTTTTAGACTGATCCAATGAACCATTGCATTTATGTTCTACATTTGGTATGAAGACTGCCCAAATGTGCCTAATTTGTTTATTAATATATTTTCATGTTCAAAATGGTGCCCTCTCCTCAAACAATGGCATAGTATTCTTTCACTGTAATAGCTACTGTAAATTGGACAGTGCAGTTAGATTAACAATAATTTAAGCTTTCTGCCAATATCAGATATGTCTATGTCCTGGAAAATGTTCTTATTACTTACAACCTCATGCTAATCGCATTAGCCTACATTAGCTCAACCGTTCCGCGGAAGGGACACCGATCCCAAATAAGTTTTTAATGGTTGTGATATGAGAAAACTGAGGATAGATCAACAACATTGTATTTACTCCACAATACTAACCTAAATGACAGTGTGAAAAGAAGGAAGCCTATACAGATGAAAAATATTAAAATTCATTCATCCTGTGTGCAACAAGGCACTGCAAAATATGTGGCAAAGAAATTAACTTTTTTTCCTGAATACAAAGCGTGGGGGGGAAAATCCAACACAACACATCACTGAGTACCACTCTTCATATTTCAAGCATGGTGGTGGCTGCATCATGTTATAAGTATACTTGTCATAAGCAAGGACGAGGGAGTTTTTTAAGATAAAAGAAACGGAATACTGCTATAAGCACAGGCAAAATCCTAGAGTAAAACCTAGTTCAATCTGCTTTCCAACAGACACTAGGAGACGAATTCACCTTCAACAGGACAGTAACCTAAAACACAAGGCCAAATCTACACTGGAGTTGTTACCCAGACGGCATTGAATGAGTGGCCGAGTTACAGTTTTGACTTAAATGGACTTGAAAATCGATCAACTTGACAGAGCTTGGCAATAAATAATGGGCAAATAGTTTACAATCCAGGTGTACAAAGCTCATAGAGACTTACACAAAAAAATTCACAGCTGTATCGCAGTCAAAGTATCTTCTATAAAGTATTGACTAAGGGGTGTTAATACTTATGTCAATAACATATCTCTGTATTTCATATATTTCAATAATACTTTTTTTATAATTGTTTTAACTTTCTCTTTGTAGATAGGTGAGAGAAAAAATATACAGTGGGGCAAAAAAGTATTCAGTCAACCACCAATTGTGCAAGTTCTCCAACTTAAAAGATGAGAGAGGCCTGTAATTTTCATCAAATCAAATTTTTATTTGTCACATACACATGGTTAGCAGATGTTAATGCGAGTGTAGCGAAATGCTTGTACACTTCAACTATGACAGACAAAATGAGAAAAGACAATCCAGAAAATCACATTGTGGGATTTTTAATGAATTTATTTGCAAATTATGATGGAAAATAAGTATTTGGTCACCTACAAACAAGCAAGATTTCTGGGCTCTCACAGACCTATAACTTCTTCTTTAAGAGGCTCCTCTGTCCTCCACTCAGTACCTGTATTAATCAGCACCTGTTTGAACTTGTTGTCAGTATAAAAACATTCATTACCTTTGACACCTGTCCACAACCTCAAACAGTCACACTGTGTGATAAACAAACTCCACTAAAAGTGGCCAAGACCAAAGAGCTGTCAAAGGACACCAGAAACAAAAAAGAGCTTGGACACCAGAAACAAAATTGTAGACCTGCACCAGGCTGGGAAGACTGAATCTGCAATAGGTAAGCAGCTTGGTTTGAAGAAATCAACTGTGGGAGCAATTATTAGGAAATGGAAGACATACAAGACCACTGATAATCTCCCTCGATCTGGGGCTCCACGCAAGATCTCACCCCGTGGGGTCAAAATGATCACAAGAATGGTGAGCAAAAATCCCAGAACCACACGGGGGGACCTAGTGAATGACCTGCAGAGAGCTGGGACCAAAGTAACACAGCCTACCATCAGTAACACACTCCGCCATCAGGGACTCCAGACTTGTCCCCCTGCTTGAGCCAATATGTGTCCAGGCCCATCTGAAGTTTTCTAGAGAGCATTTGGATGATCCAGAAGAAGATTGGGAGAATGTTATATGGTCAGATGAAACCAAAATAGACCTTTTTGGTAAAAACTCAACTCGTCATGTTTGGAGGACAAAGAATGCTGAGTTGCATCCAAAGAACACCATACCTACTGTGAAGCATGGGGGTGGAAACATCATGCTTTGGGGCTGTTTTTCTGCAAAGGGACCAGGACAACTGATCCGTGTAAAGGAAAGAATGAATGGGGCCATGTATCGTGAGATTTTGAGTGAAAACCTCTTTCCATCAGCAAGGGCATTGAAGATGAAACGTGGCTGGGTCTTTCAGCATGACAATGATCCCAAACACACCACCCGGGCAACGAAGGAGTGGCTTCGTAAGAAGCATTTCAAGGTCCTGGAGTGGCCTAGCCAGTCTCCAGATCTCAACCCCATTAGAAAATCTTTGGAGGGAGTTGAAAGTCTGTGTTGCCCAGCAACAGCCCCAAAACATCACTGCTCTAGAGAAGATCTGCATGGAGAAATGGGCCAAAATACCAGCAACAGTGTGTGAAAACCTTGTGAAGACTTACAGAAAACGTTTGACCTCTGTCATTGCCAACAACGGGTATATAACAAAGTATTGAGATAAACTTTTGTTATTGACCAAATACTTATTTTCCACCATAATTTGCAAATAAATTCATTAAAAACCCTACAATGTGATTTTCTGGATTTTTTTCTCATTTTGTCTGGCATAGTTGAAGTGTACCCATGATGAAAATTACAGGCCTCTCTCATCTTTTTAAGTGGGAGAACTTGCACAATTGGTGGCTGACTAAATACTTTTTGCCCCACTGTATATTGACAATTTTTTTATTCAGGCTATAACACAACAAAATCTGGAATAAGTCAAGTGGTATGAATACTTTCTGAAGGCACTGTATCTCATTAGCTGGGTGTATGTTTATCTGTGATATGATTCATACAACTTAGTAAGCCTTCTGGCTGTTGAATACAAGAATGAATGTATAAACCTTATGATATATCATATGACTTATGAAAGCTTAGGCTGTAGATCTAGCTGGTTTGACTTTGCTGCAGGCATACATGAACATATTATTTCAGTTATGGAGAAATTAAATTACGTTGGATATTTTCTCAAATGTTAGAGTGAACATTTTAGGATTATAAAATATAACTTTGTCACCTTGCAAACAGGTTGATAACTTGTAGCTACACAATTCCCTTCCATTCATGATTCCCTTCCTATGTGCTAAAAGGTCATCACTGAGGAAGGCCTGCAGGATGAAGAAGACCATGAGGTCATGGACTTCTTGGTGGAAGATGCTTTTGATGAGGAGCAACTTGGTGAAGACGAGGATAAAGAGTATGACACACACACGACAGGACAGACAGGGTAACATCACCTGGCAGAGAAGCCGCTGAACTGGTTCCTCCTAACCCTCCTAGGTTGATGGTGATGGAGGTGGCAGCTGTACATACCAAGCTAGTGGTGCAGGTCGTAGAAATGCTCTAGCCTGGTCCCAAATATGTTTACGCTGTCGTGCTAACTCCTAATGTATGATAGTTATCCATGCCATGTCACCATTGCAGTTGGCAATACACAGGAGTTGGCTATATAGCACAAACAGATCAAAGACCAAGCTAAGATTTGGCTGATTGCCAGAACAGAAAGAGTGAAACTTCAACGTACTTGAGGACTACTCTACGATAGAAAGACAATATGACATAGGTTGCCTGTGTGGCACCTGAATGCGAGGGCAAACAGTTGTGTATGATTTTATGGTATGATGGTGATGTAACTTGCACTTTGTTTTCAGGATTGAATTAAACCATTTATTTCCCTAACCTTATTCTTTCAATAAAGTTATTGTTTTATTAATATTATAGTACCCGTAAAAAGTTTGGACACACCTACTCATTCAAGGGTTTTTATTTATTTATTTTTTACTATTTTATACATTGTAGAATAATAGTGAAGACATCAAAACTATGAAAAAACACGTATGGAGTCATGTAGTAACCAAAAAGGTGTTAAACAAATATATATTTTATAATTGACGAAAATATATTTTAGATTTCAGATTCTTCAAAGTAGCCACCCATTGCCTTGATGACAGCTTTGCACACTCTTGGCATTCTCTCAACCAGCTTCCCCTGGAATGCCTTTCCAAAAGTCTTGAAGGAGTTCCCAAATATGCTGAGCACTTGTTGGCTGCTTCTCCTTCACTCTGTGGTCCAACTCATCCCAAACCATCTCAATTGGGTTGAGTTCGGGTGATTGTGGATGCCAGGTAATCTGATGCAGCAGTCCATCATTCTCCATCTTGGCCAAATAGCCCTTACACAGCCTTGAGGTGTTGGGTCATTGTCCTGTTGAAAAACAAATGATAGTCCCACTAAGCACAAACCAGATGGGATGGCGTATCGCTCCAGAATGCTGTGGTAGCCATGCTGGTTAAGTGTGCCTTGAATTCTAAATCAATGTCACCAGCAAAGCACCTCCACACCATCACAACTCTTACTCCTTGCTTCACGGTGGGAACCACACATGCGGAGATCGTCAGTTCATTACTCTGTGTCTCACAAAGACATGGCGGTTGGAACCAAAAATATCAAATTTGGACTCATCAGACCAAAGGACAGATTTCCACGAGTCTAATGTCCATTGCTCGTGTTTCTTGGCCCAAGCAAATCTCTTCTTATTATTGCCGTCCTTTAATAGCAGTTTCTTGGCAGCAATTCCTGATTCATGCAGCAAGGCCTTGTTCACGCAGTCTCCTCTGAAAGGTTGATGTTGAGATATCTGTTACTTGAAATCTGTGAAGCATTTATTTAGGCTGAAATCTGATGTGCAGTTAACTATAATGAACGCCTTCTCTGTGGCGGTCCTCATGAGAGCTAGTTTCATCATAGCGCTGGATGGTTTTTGCGACTGCACTTGAATAAACTTTCAAAGTTCTTGTCACGCCTTGGCCATAGAGAGGCTTTTTATTCTCTATTTTGGTTAGGCCAGGGTGTGACTAGGGTGGGCGTTCTATGTTCTTTTTTCTATGTTTTTGTATTTCTTTGTTTTTGGCCGGGTATGGTTCTCAATCAGGGACAGCTGTCTGTCGTTGTCCCTGATTGAGAACCATACTTAGGTAGCTCTTGCCCACATGGGTTTTGTGGGTAGTTATTTTCTGTTTAGTGTGTTTTGCCCCTGACGGGGCTTTTCGGTTGTTTCTTTTGTTCCTTGTTGTATTTAGTGTTCAGTTGATTAAAATAATGATGAACACTGACCACGCTGCGTCTTGGTCCTCACCTTCTTCCACCAACGGTCGTTACAGTTCTTTACATTTTATTTATTGATGGACTGACGTTTCTCTTTGCTTATTTGAGCTGTTCTTGCCATAATATAGACTTGGTCTTTTACCAAATAGGGCTATCTTCTGTATACTACCCCTACCTTGTCACAACACAACTGATTGGCTCAAACGCATTAAGGAGGAAAGAAGCTCCACAAATTAACTTTTAACAAGGCACACCTGTTAATTTCAATGCATTCCAGTTGACTACCTCATGAAGCTGGTTGAGAGAATGTCAAGAGTGTGCAAAGCTGTCATCAAGGCAAAGGGTGACTACTTTGAAGAATATCAAATATAATAAAAACCCTTGAATGAGTAGGTGTTTTCCAAAGTTACACAAGTAATGTTACTTGTGTATGTCTTTCCTTATCATGTGTAAGAGTCAATGCTTTTTGTACATAGTTTTGGTGCAGATATGTGTTTAATGTGCTATGCCGGATAAGAAAGTGTCTGATCACAGAAAATTCCATTGAAATTTAGTCACTAAAACAGGTGTTCCTAAGGGTCAAAATATACATTTATTTTATTTTGAGTCATACCTTCCAGAGCTTGAGTTGTAAAACAATACATTGAGAAGATACTTACTTGCCATGATTCTGACTTTCATTGTAATTTTGTTTACGATCTGTTTATTATCTTATGTAAATAACTGACAAGAGAATTTATGAAGAATAACACGTTTCATTGCAGTCTGCTTTATTTACTTTCAACAACAGAAAACATAAAAATAATTGCAATTCAACAGTGCTTACTTATTAGAATAAATGTATAATTTATAATCTCCAGTATCATCACAAAGTTTATTTCACAAAATTATGACGTAAACTTTGTGATGATACTGAGATTATACCATGGGCTAAGATGCAGAGGCTTATAGAGGCAATAAATAGACGACAGACAGGGTATAAGCCAGGATAGTCCACCATGTAAACAGACTGTTCTGGTCTTGCATCTTCTGGTGACCTACTAAATCTTCTGGTGACTATTGAAAACAGTACAACAATGATATAGAAAATTAAGAGGCATGATGTATGCCTTTTGTTTTGATGACAAAACAAAGTACTCCAGTTGAATACCATGTGCCTTTGTTGTTGTTGTTTTTTAAAGGGTGGGCTCTATACTATTCTATTAGCCAACGAGGGCTGTATGTAAATATATATAACATTTGTATCCCCACACCCACACAGTTGGACTGAGCATTTCAGTATCCCAAGGAGGCTCAGGGAGATAAATTATAAAAAATATATTTTGGAGTTATATTAAAGAAATTAACACACACATTGATTTATTAGACATTTGAGTTAATTAGCAGACGCTCTTATCTAAAGTGACTTACAGTAGGGAGTGCATACATTTTTGTACTGGTTCCGAGTGTATCACGGTTCAGGCTAGACAGAAAGGTCAAAACTGGGAAGACTAAGTAAAAGTACAGCACAGGAAACACACTGGTAGGACTTGACAAAGTGACGTATAATTACACAAGGGATAATTGAAGAGACCTGCAGGGGGGTGGAGACAAGCACAAAGACAGGTGAAACAGATCAGGGTGTGACACTGTAGGAATTGAACCCAGAGCCTTGGTATTGCACACGCTATGCTCTACCAACTGAGCCACACGAGACCATACATTGATGAGTTAAGAAAATAACATGTAAAAGACTGCACTAGTTGCCCCTAGTGGATGATATTGAAGGCATCTCCCGATGCCCTGGAGACCTGGACAAACGTTGAATACTGAAGTTTATCTGCTGTGATTGCGTTGCAACTACGGTGCAAGGAGGTGTCACTAGTGAGAGAATGGTGCTGAAGCACAAAATTGAGGGTGTATGACAGGCAGCCTAGAGCCTAGTCTTTGCAAGTCTGATCTGAAAGGGATTTGGTTTATACTGGTCATACTGGTCACAATAAACAGTGTGGTAGTCTTTTCAAAATGGTATTGAGTAAAAGCTGTGTGCATTAAGGAAATAAATGCCTGGCTCAAATAGAAGCCTGTCTCTAACAAATGCTGGTTGTGTTCACTGATTGAAGCAATTAACAATTAAGCATTAATATACATTTTACAGGGTATTGTGTTGGCAGCATTTTGTTATGGGTATGTTATCATCGGCTGGGACTGGGAGGTTTGTCCGGATCAAAATAAATATGAAAGGAGAAAAGCCAAGGTAAAAACTTAGAGGAAACCCTGTCTTAGTCTTCTGAAAAATTACATCTTTAAGCAATTACACAATCACACTATATTTAATGAAAACGACACACGAGAATTACTTTCAAAGAGCTGTTGAGTGTTCCTGAGTGGTCCAGCCTCAGTCCTGACTTACATAAATATTGCTGTCCATCAATGACTCTCAACCAAATTTACTGAGCTTCAGCAATTTTGACAAAAACGATGGATACATTTTGCCCTAAGTGTTGTGCAAAGTTGGTCAAATATTATTCAAAATTATTCAGAGCTGTAATGACTGCCAAAGGTGCTTCCACCAAGTATTTACTCTAGGGTAAATACGTGGGGGGGATAACATTTTAAGATAGCAAAATGTGAAGACTGTGCAAGGGGTGAGTTTCACTAGGGACTGTATTACTGTGAAATCGACATTTTTCAAATAATGCATGTGATCATGTAATAGTTCAACATAATGCTTGTTATCTTGCTTTGCCATTTTGAATGATTCTGTTTGGATCAATATGCATTGTGTATTGAGTGCACCAATCCCATCAGCAAAAACATCCAAGAACATCATTCTGTTCATGAATGGACATACTGTATCAATACCAAAGAGTAGGTGGTGCACTACAGTTATTGATTTATGGATACACTGTACAAAAGCAATATACCCACAGTACTTAGCAGCCTGTTAAATGAATGACTTCAGTGGAAGCACACATACTATTCAAATGAACATGAGTGTTGTCTCAAGCTGGTCGATAAGGGTCCATAATGAAATGAATCCTTTTCAGTTATTAACCCTTCAAAGTCTGTCCTTATGTATCGTCATTTCTACTCATTACAGTAGATGTTGTTGAATTGATGTCCCTGAAAAATAAACGGTAACACAATATGAATGATGGTATTGAACTGACAGCTGAATAAGATAAATAGTGGGGTTCTAACCAACATTTCCAATTAATTATGTTCTTAAAACCATTAGTCATTGGATTACAGTGACAAAATGAAAACCCTTTTTTGATTGAAACTGTAAACGTGAGGGCACCGAAGTACTCTTATTCAGCTTTACTATTTAGCTGTTTTGTAAAAAGGCATCTGTTTTTTATTTCTGCCTTCACATTATAGAGATTTATGAAGAATTAAGAGGGCAGTTTTAAAAAATCAAACCCACTATCTCTATCATTTTCACCAAGCCGTCATTGTAAATAAGAATTTGTTTTTATTAATTGACTCGCTTGGATAAATAAAGGTAAAAATACATGTTAATAATAATCTTTGCTTGAGAGGGCTTCATCCAAGTGAGATAATTGAAATTATAGGCCTAACCTGTCAAGCATCAATGACAAAGAGAAATAGGAAAATGGTGGTCTAATAACAGCAATATCTCACTAAAATAATCATTGCCGGCCCATTTAACACTGCTTCAGCCAAGGTCACTCCTCTTGACTGATATTTTCTGCTTTTTGCAAATGACAACAATACATGGATAAAACGAGCCAAGATGGCTGTTCTTGTTCTAGGTCCCAAGAAACAAAGAGATCTTCTGTTGAATCTGACAATTAATCTTGATGGTTGTACAGTCGTCTCAAATAGAACTGTGAAGGACCTCAGCGTTACTCTGGACCCTGATCTCTCTTTTGATGAACATATCAAGACTGTTTCAAGGACAGCTTTTTTCCATTTACGTAACATTGCAAAAATCAGAAATGTTCTGTCCAAAAATTATTTAGAAAAATGAATCCATGCTTTTGTTACTTCTAGATTAGACTATTGCAATGCTCTACTTTCCGGCTACCCGTATAAAGCACTAAATAAACTTCAGTTAGTGCTAAATACGGCTGCTAGAATCGTGACTAGAACCAAAAAAGTTGATCATATTACTCCAGTGCTAGCCTCTCTACACTGGCTTCCTGTTAAGGCAAGGGCTGATTTCAAGGTTTTACTGCTAACCTACAAAGCATTAGATGGGCTTGCTCCTACCTATTCTCCGATTTGGTCCTGCCGTACATACCTACACGTACGCTACGGTTACAAGACGCAGGCCTCCTAAGTGCCTTCCTCACCATCTTAAATAAGCATGCCCCATTCAAAAAATGTAGAACTAGGAATAGATATAGTCCTTGGTTCACTCCAGACCTGTCTGCCCTTGACCAGCACAAAAGCATCCTGTGGCATTCTGCATTAGCATCGAATAGCCCCCCACGAAATGCAACATTTCAGGGAAGTTAGGAACAAATACAGTATCTCTACTTGCACATTCATCTTCTGCACATCTACCATTCCAGTGTTTAATTGCTATATTGTAATTACTTCGCCACCAAGGCCTATTTATTTCCTTAACTTACCTCATTTGCACTCACTGTATATAGACTTTTTGTTTTCTTTTGTTCTACTGTATTATTGACTGTATGTTTTGTTTATTCCATGTGTAACTCTGTGTTGTTGTATGTGTTGAATTGCTATGCTTTATCTTGGCCAGGTCGCAGTTGCAAATGAGAACTTGTTGTCAACTAGCCTACCTGGTTAAATAAAGGTGAAATAAAATAAATAAAAATAAAAGTCCCTAGAATTTCTAAGCAAACAGCTGGAGGCAGGGCTTTCTCCTATAGAGCTCCATTTTTCTGGAATGGTCTGCCTACCCATGTGAGAGACGCAGACTTGGTCTCAACCTTTAAAATCTTTATTGAAGACTCGTCTCTTCAGTAGGTCCTATGATTGAATGTAGTCTGGCCCAGGAGTGTGAAGGTGAACGGAAAGGCACTGGAGCAATGTCTCTGCCTGGCCGGTTCCCCTCTCTCTACTGGGATTCTCTGCCTCTAACCCTATTACGTGGGCTGAGTCACTGGCTTACTGGTGCTCTTCCATGCCGTCCCTAGGAGGGGTGCGTCGCTTGAGTGGGTTGAGTCACTGACGTGGTCTTCCTGTCTGGGTTGGCGCCCCCCTTGGGTTGTGCCGTGGCGGAGATCTTTGTGGGCTATACTCAGCCTTGTCTCAGGATGCTAAATTGGTGGTTGAAGATATCCCTCTAGTGGTGTGGGGGCTGTGCTTTGGCAAAGTGGGTGGGGTTATATCCTGCCTGTTTGGCCCTGTCCGGGGGTATCATCAGATGGGGCCACAGTGTCTCCTGACCCCAAATGGCTCAGCCTCCAGTATTTATGCTGCAGTAGTTTATGTGTCGGGGGGCTAGGGTCAGTCTGTTATATCTGGAGTATTTCTCCTGTCTTATCCGGTGTCCTGTGTGAATTTAAATATGCTCTCTCTAATTCTCTGTTTCTCTCTTTCTTTCTTTCTTTCTCTCTCTCGGAGGACCTGAGCCCTAGTACCATGCCTCTGGACTACCTGGCATGATAACTCCTTGCTGTCCCCAGTCCACCTGGCCGTGCTGCTGCTCCAGTTTCAACTGTTCTGTCTGCGGCTATGGAACCCTGACCTGTTCACTGTGATTACTATTATTTGACCATGCTGGTCATTTATGAACATTTGAACATCTTGGCCATGTTCTGTTATAATCTCCACCCGGCACAGCCAGAAGAGGACTGGCCATCCCTCATAGCCTGGTTCCTCTCTAGGTTTCTTCCTAGGTTTTGGCCTTTCTAGCGAGTTTTTCCTAGTCACCGTGCTTCTACACCTGCATTGCTTGCTGTTTTGGGTTTTAGGCTGGGCCTCTGTACAGCAGAAAGGGCTATATAAATACATTTGATTTGATTTGAATATATTTTGATATGTTTACTGATAATCAATTGTTAGTCACTGAAATCAAACAGGTTCTGACCAGATTACTCTGACCAACAGTGAAGTTAGGATCAGTTTCTCTTGCAGTTATGGATCATGTGTCACTTGACTTGATGTGAACAAAACATCTTTGGAGGGATAATGGAAACTGTTACCACTTACCAAATTTAAGAGTTTCCGAGTGATGCTGTATATGAGCTTAATTAGCATGATGCCTGGACCTATATCCTGATTGACAATCACTTTACTCTTGAGTAATTAGGCTCTCAGAATAGCCTAAATATAATGCTGATTGTGCACACTGTAGAACACATTGTATTGGCCAGGGCCCAGTCCCCCCCTGCATGTTATGGAACATTAGCCTCTATCTATGTGAATGTTGTATTGTTTCTAATATACAATGTTTTGTGAATATCTCTCTGTTTCTTTGAAGAAATGTGCCTAATGATACACTATGTTGCTCTGTGAGCAGTCTGGAGTACTCATTAATTCGTTATATAAAGGTCATAACATAAATGTTAGTAATGTGGTTTTGATTCATCTTTGATTATTAACAATGCTCCTTGGTCTCTAAGGTCGATATTAATGCTACGAAGGCTGTGAAAGGATAACCAGAAGGCTAGCTTTCCAACTCATTGGAAGCTGTGGTATGAAAGTCTAGTAGTAGACAGCTATATAATAATCAGTGGTAGGTAATTGAGACATGAATGAGTAACACCAATTTAATGAGGAAGGATTTTAAGTTGCCTTCATGTTACCACCAATATTTTGATTATTAAAAGTGAATCACTTTTACTGACTGATTGCAAACTTTCTGTTTTCAAACATTTTACATTTTTCGTTAATCTGTGCTCTTTTACCAGGAAATAACACCTCTACATAGATTTGTATGAACAGCTCTAGTGCTCTACTCGTTAGTGCTAAATATAGATAATGGCTGGGTACGATGGATTATAGAATGGCTTAAAGGAGACATGATATCTGAGAGGGAAATTACTTTAGCTTAATGAAGTATATAACTCATTGCTCATGTACTGCCAGTGCCTACTATATAGTGCAGTACAGTATCTCAATCTTAAAACAGAGATGGACAACTTTGATGAGGGTGAGGGACACAAACAATTGGAACACATCATGAGGGGCCGCAGTGGCTCGTGGGTCTGAGTACTCATACCCTTACCCACACATGCAGTCAGAGCCGGCCCTAGACTTTTGGGCACACTAAATTAAAAATAATTGTTAATTATATATATTGTATACAGTGGGGCAAAAAAGTATTTAGTCAGCCACCAATTGTGCAAGTTCTCCGACTTAAAAAGATGAGAGAGCATCCACTCGCCTCCACTCGTTACCTGTATTAATGGCATCTGTTTGAACTTGTTATCCTCTTGGAATTCTAGGGGCAGTATTGTCATTTTTGGGAAAATAAAGTTCCCGTTTTAAATGGGATATTTTGTCAGGAAAGATGCTAGAATATGCATATAATTGACAGCTTTCGATAGAAAACACTCTAACGTTTCCAAAACTGTAAAGATATTGTCTGTGAGTATAACAGAACTGATGTTGCAAGCGAAAGCCTGAGAAAAATCCAATCTGGAAGTGCCCCAGGTTTTGAAAGCGCTGCGTTCCAATGACTTCCTATATGGCTGTGAATGTACCATCAACGAGCTTACGCTTTCTACGTATTCCCCAATGTGTCTACAGCATTGTGATGTAGTTTTACACATTTCTGTTGAAGAATAGCCGTATGGGGGCACATTGCGTAAGTGGTCACATGGTGGCTCCGAGAGAGATTCTCGCGTAAAGTACAGAGGTAGCCATTACTCCAATCGGTCTTAGAGAAAAAGGAATTGTCCCGACGGATATATTATCGAATAGATATTAGAAAAACACCTTGAGGATGGATTCTAAACAACGTTTGCCATGTTTCTGTCGATATTATGGAGCTAATTTGGAAAAAGATTCGTTGTGGTGACCGCAATTTCCGGGCGATTTCTCAGCCAAACTTGAAGAACAAACGGAGCTGTTTCGCCTACAAAAATAATATTTTGGGAAAAAATGAACTTCGGCTGTCTACCTGGGAGTCTCGTGAGTGAAAAGATCCGAAGTTCATCAAAGGTAAACGATTTAATTTGATTGCTTTTCTGATTTCTGTGACAAGGTTGCCTGCTGCTAGCAAGGCATAATGCTATGCTAGGCTATTATAAACTTACACAAATGCTTGTCTAGCGTTGGCTGTAAAGCATATTTAGAAAATCTGAGATGACAGGGTGATTAACAAAAGGCTAAGCTGTGTCTCAATATATTTCATTTGTGATTTTCATGAATAGGAATATTTTCTAGGGATATTTATGCCCGCTGCGTTATGCTAGTTAGTTTCAGGCGATGATTACGCTCCCGCATGCGGGTTTGGGAGTTTATCAGTATAAAATACACCTGTCCACAACCTCAAACAGTCACACTGCAAACTCCACTATGGCCAAGACCAAAGACCTGTCAAAGGACACCAGAAACAAAATTGTAGACCTGCACCAGGCTGGGTAGACAGAATCTGCAATAGGTAAGCAGCTTGGTTTGAAGAAATCAACTGTGGGAGCAATTATTAGGAAATGGAAGACATACAAGACCACTGATAATCTTCCTCGATCCTGGGCTCCACGCAAGATCTCACCCCGTGGGGTCAAAATGATCACAAGAACGATGAGCAAAAATCCCAGAACCACACGGGGGACCTAGTGAATGACCTGCAGAGAGCTGGGACCAAAGTTACAAAGCCTACCATCAGTAAAACACACTACGCCGCCAGGGACTCAAATCCTGCAGTGCCAGACGTGTCCCCCTGCATAAGCCAGTACATGTCCAGACCCATCTGAAGTTTGCTAGAGAGCATTTGAATGATCCAGAAGAAGATTGGGAGAATGTCATATGGTCAGATGAAACCAAAATATAACTTTTTGGTAAAAACTCAACTCGTCGTGTAAGGAAGACAAAGAATGCTGAGTTGCATCCAAAGAACACCATACCTACTGTGAAGCATGTTGGTGGAAACATCATGCTTTGGGGCTATTTTTCTGCAAAGGGACCAGGACGACTGATCCGTGCAAAGGAAAGAATGAATGGGGCCATGTATCGTGAGATTTTGATTGAAAACCTCCTTCCATCAGCAAGGGCATTGAAGTTCAAACTTGGCTGGGTCTTTCAGCATGACAATGATCCCAAACACACCGTCCGGGCAATGAAGGAGTGGCTTCGTAAGAAGCATTTCAAGGTCCTGGAGTGGCCTAGCCAGTCTCCAGATCTCAACCCCATAGAAAATCTTTGGAGGGAGTTGAAAGTCCATGTTGCCCAGCAACAGCCCCAAAACATCACTGCTCTAGAGGAGATCTGCATGGAGGAATGGGCCAAAATACCAGCAACAGTGTGTGAAAACCTTGTGAAGACTTACAGAAAACGTTTGACCTCTGTCATTGCCAACAAAGGGTATATAACAAAGTATTGAGATACACTTTTGTTATTGACCAAATACTTATTTTCCACCATAATTTGCAAATAAATTCATTAAAAATCCTACAATGTGATTTTCGGGATTTTTTTCTTCTAATTTTGTCTGTCATAGTTGAAGTGTACCTATGATGAAAATTACAGGCCTCTCTCATCTTTTTAAGAGGGAGAACTTGCACAATTGGTGGCTGACTAAATACTTTTTTGCCCCACTGTATAAGACAACAAATAAGCAGTACATACAAGCAGTACCCAAGTGGAGCAACCACAAACAAAAAAAGAGGAAGAAAAACCCTAAAGAATAACTAAAGAGAAGAATCATGGAGGCAAAACCAAAACAGATAGTGTGCATATGTACAGATGTAGGATCTTAATTTGACCATTATTTTGTTGCTGTGAACTTTCCTGCACAGCAAGAAACGCAAACTTGTAGTGTATTCAAGGTTAGCAAGGCTTCTAAAGTTTGTAATTTCCACTTTAAAATGTCAGACTTGATTTGCCCTAATGAAAAAAGTATCAACCCCTACAAAACGTCATTAATTAGGCCTGTTGCTGCAGGATTACTTTCCTGCTGTAACAAACCAAAATTCAATGAAGATCCTACATCTGTTCACATACACATAGACATAAGGACCAAACATACAAAGTATTGCCTACAGTATAATAGCAACCAAACATCCTAAAGAGAAGTATCCCAGGTCAGACTCTGGGTGTAAATGGTCTTTTTCTCAAAACAAATGTCATTTTACTAGGCAAGTCAGTTAAGAACAAATTCTTATTTACAATGACAGCCTGGGAAAAACACAGACAACATTGGGTCAATTGTGCACCACCCTATGGCACTCCCAATCAGCCTAGATTTGAACTAGGAACTGTAGTGACACCTCTTGCACTGAGATGCAGTGCCTTAGACTGCTGCACCACCAGACAGCCTTGGACCAGCTGGGAAAGGGGAATACTTAGTCAATTTTACAACTGAATGTGTTCAACTGAAACGTGTCTTCTGCATTTAACCCAACCCCTCTGAATCAGAGTGGGTTAGTGTCTTACAGTGCCTTGCAAAAGAATTCATCCCCTTGGCATTTTTCCTATTTTGTTGCATTTCAACCTGTAATTGAAATGGATTATTATTTCAATTTCATGTAATGGACATACACAAAATAGTCAAAATTGGTCAAGTGAAATAAAATTTAAAAAAATTAAAAAGTAGTGAAAAGTGGTGCATGCATATGTATTCACACCCTTTGCTATGAAGCCACTAAATAGATCTGGTGCAACCAATTACCTTCAGAAGTCACATTATTAGTTAAATAAAGTCCACCTGTGTGCAATCTAAGTGTCACATGATCTGTCACATGATCTCAGTATATATACACCTGTTCTGAAATGCCCCAGAGTCTGCAACACCACTAAGCAAGTGACACCACCATGCAAGTGGCACCATGAAGACCTAGGAGCTCTCCAAACAGGTCAGGCACAAAGTTGTGGAGAAGTACAGATCAGGGTTGGGTTATAAAAAAAATGGCAGAACCTTTGAACATCCCACAGAGCACCATTAAATCCATTATTAACATTTTTAAAGACTATGGCCACACAACAAACCTGCCAAGAGAGGGCCACCTACCAAAACTCACAGACCAGGCAAGGAGGGCATTAATCAGAGAGGCAACAAAGAGACCAAAGATAACCCTGAAGGAGCTGCAAAGCTCCACAGCGGAGATTGGATTATCTGTCCACAAGACCACTTTAAGCCGTACACTCCACAGAGCTGGGCTTTATGGAAGCGGCCAGGAAAAAAGCCATTACTTAAAGAAAAAAATAAGCAAACACATTTGGTGTTTGCCAGAAGGCATGTGGGAGACTCCCCAAGAATATGTAAGAAGGTACTCTGGTCAGATGAGACTAAAATTGATATTTTTGGCCATCAAGGAAAACGCTATGTCTGGCGCAAACCTAACATCTCTCATGACACCAAGAACACCATCCCCACAGTGAAGCATGGGGGTGGCAGCATCATGCTGTGGATATGTTTTTCATAGGCAGAGACTGAGAAACTGGTCAGAATTGAAGGACTGATGGATGACGCTAAATACAGGGAAATTCTTGAGGGAAACCTGTTTCAGTCTTCCAGAGATTTGAGGCTGGGATGGAAGTTCACCTTCCAGCAGGACAATGACCCTAACATACTGCTAAAACAACACTTGAGTGGTTAAAGGGGAAACATTTCAATGTCTTGGAATGGCCTAGTCAAAGCCCAGACCTCAATCCAATTGAGAATCTGTGGTATGACTTAAGTACACCAGCAGAACCCATGCAACTTGAAATAGCTGGAGTAATTTTGCCTTGAAGAATGGACAAAAATCCCAGTGGCTAGATGTGCCAAGCTTATAGAGACATATCCCAAGAGACTTGCAGCTGTAATTGCTGCAAAAGGTGGCTCTACAAAGTATTGACTTTGTGGTGGTGAATAGTTATGCACGCTCAAGATTTTTTATTTTTTTTGTCTTATCTCTTGTTTGTTTCACAATAAAAAATATTTTGCATCTTCAAAGTGGTAGGCATGTTGTGGAAATCAAATGATACAAACCCCCCAAAATCTATTTTAATTCTAGGTTGTAAAGTAACAAAATAGGAAAAATGCAAAGGGGGGTGAGTACTTTCGCAAGCCACTGTAATGCTAGCTTAACGCTAGCTCTGTCACACCCTGATCTGCTTCACCGATCTTACTAAAACACACTACCGGTCAAAAGTTTTAGAACACCTACTCATTCAAGGGTTTTTCCTTATTTTAATTTTTGATTTGGATTCTTCAAATAGCCACCCTTTGCCTTGATGACAGCTTTGCACACTGGTTTTATTATTGTTTTTTTATTATTATCCTGAAGGATAAACACTCCAAACAGCCTACCCAACCACTTGGAAATGTCCGCATGGTCCTAAAGCACATTGTTGCCTAGTTTTGTGTCACATTCCAATTATAAAATTGGGGGGGGAACGTGAGGGGGTCCTGTCCCCAGTGAAAGTTGCATCCCCGGTTTTCATAGTACGTAGTTTGAGATAGAAAAGTCCTTGATGGTTGAAGTTATCATTTAGTACACATATATCTGTCTTAGCCCATTGTTGTAAAATGAATGGCATGGAACCAGACAGAAGACTTATTATTCCAAGGTATTACTGCAGGTTACAGACATATTTTACAAGTTGACGCCCGAAGGCTCTATTTTCGGCTGGCGTTAAGGCAACGGTAGTGTTAAACACACATTCGTTGTAAATTTCAACCTGTTAAAGCCAGCTCTGCTATGTTCAAACTGTTGAGAAGGATTGGTAATTTACCTGTTCTATATCAGCTCGATTGCGCTAGATGGGAGGGTTGGAAAAATTAGAGGTGTGTTTCAGGCAGCGCTGGCAGGGATATATGAGTTCAAACAGAAGCTGGTTATTAAAGCGGTAACACATTTGGTTGACAGCGTAAACACAGACCATCCAGCCATGACACACACTGCCCATATGCACATAAAACAAGAGTAATGTGCTTTTGGTGCCTGTATACTTTGTATTTAGAAACATATTTAGAAACATATTTTTCCTCATTTCATTTTATTTGATTAAAAACCAAGCACAGCCTCCGCTCCTCTCAATGAAAGGCTGTTTTTTTTGTCCTGCCCAAAACAATTGTCAAGTAGTCAAGACAGTCCATAAAGTGTTCACCATTACCTTTTAATCTGTGTATTGTAGGCAGGCCTGCATTACTTTAGCCATGCAGCTCCCATTGTGGACGTGTATAAAAACCCCTCCATGAAGTAAACTACATGTGTCCATGCCCATCATGAAACGAGAGATGAGAATATCAGTGAATACCAGTGAACTTCATATTTAGAAGTTATTTTCCTGTAACATTTGCTTGTTTTCCATTTCATATGTTCAGAACCCAAGCCTCCCGTAGTCTACCCCTGCCCTAGGCCTAATATAACGAAGGCTGGTTCAACAGCAATGCCTCGTGTCTTTTTTATCCTGCCGATTTTATGATATATATGATATTTATTGATGTTAGAAAACAAGAACATATTGGTTGTTTTTTGTTGAATTAAATTAAAACCAAACGTGTTAGAATGATTCACGGTCCTGGTTTCATGGTGAGAACATCAGTGGCACACATGCAACGCAAGTTTTGGAGAAGTGTGAGTGTAATCTATTCCATTTACAACCACGAAAACCAATAGGCTACCAAGAAAACCATAATAGAATGTATCTAGTTCTATGGTGGAACATATCAATATGTAGCTCTACCCAGGGTGTTCATGCATTGTAATTATATTGAATTTGACTTATATCAAGCTATACCAAAATAAACATAAAAGTACAAATGCCACACCATTGAATGCTTTTGACCAAGAAGTGGCAGGTTGATGCAAAATCTCCGCTGGGCTCTTTCAGCAACATGGACAGTGCCCTACACACTAAAGCAAGGCTGTTAAAAACCTAGGCTGGCTAAGAAAGTCACTTTGCAATTCCATACCCTCGATTTTTGCTGAAATGATTCCATTGTCTATCCCACCAAGATTCTGAAAAAAACGAACAAGCTTCTATAGATTGTTTCTTACCTTTTCAGAAGAGTTGCTGCCTCCTTGATGCTCTTTGGAACTTCCTGATTAATCAATCATTCCATTCTCCCTGGAATCTTCTCGCAAGATCCCCCTAAAAGGCCATTTGGATTATTTGAGCTTTCCTTTGGTGTACCATAGAGCTCTGCTACCCATCCCAAGCCTGATGTGCCCCAACGTTATACATGGTGTTAGGCATGGGAAGGGCCTGTTTTTTCATCAATAACTAGGGCTTGGGTATCATTAAATTGATCATGAACATGTTGCTCGTACTCTGCTGCGCAGTAGTCAGATCTGACTAAGATCATAACATGGTGTCAGAAGTGCTTAAACCTTTACAAATATTAAACGGGAGAGATTATGTCAAAAATGTATTTGAGTTTTGTCAGAGTTTAGAGGTCTCTTCGTTTGTTGAGCAGAGCCAGAGATACTTTTGATGAGATGGGAAACTCCATTAGAATCGTATATAAACGCACATTGTGTACATTGCCAATTCTATGTCAATGGGCCGTGTGGTGCATTCTGGATGATTCTGGGACAAGGTGAGCTCTCCTTCAAGGAGTGAATGAGAGTCAAAAACCCAACATTAGCATGGATTTTGTCAAAATGAAGTACAACATTGCACATTTTTTACATGATATGAGATAATTAACTTGCAAATTTTGTACAGCTTTGGAATTGTGACATTTACAAGTACTTTCGAGGAAAATATGTGCGTTTCTTGACTCCTACCCTGACTTTGAGAAGGGATTGAGTGACAATTAGCTTAGCAACCACGTGACGCAGTATGACAAAGTGAACGCGATTGTTCGAGTGTGCTGGGCGGGTTGTAATACGTTCCTCCATTCATTGCACAATGGTATTCCTATCTCCTCCTTTTGTAATATCTCTGGCAGAGCAGCCCAAGTCGAGCCGTTGCTATGGATACACAGACTCAGAGCCACCATGAGCAGAGTGCATGCGGAGAGATCTTCCTGCACTCAGGGAGAAATCGAGTGAGTCAGAGAGGAGCAGCTAATGGATTTACTAATGGAGGAAGTTATTCCGGGTTTCGGGCAAGGCCGAGTGTCATGTAGAAATCCTCCCAGCGTGAAATAGTTCCCAGTTGTTCTGATTGTGTTCTGATTGTGACGTTATGCTGTAAAATTTCTCCCAGCGTGAAAATGTTCCTTGTTCAATAATTGCACCCGCATCTCTTTATGTGGATGGCTGAGCTCCTGCAGATGTTTCTCTCACACCCTCCCTTAACCTCGATAAACTGTTCTGTGGGCACGCGCATTTGCTTCACACATCTGCCAATCAATGGTGGCCAGGATTATTGACTCTGATCAATCAGAAGCTTGTTGAGGCGTGAAGTTTGCATATAAATACCAAGATATGAATACCCGGACTTGCGCGTCGTAGTGCTGAGGGTTGATGTGAGGGGAGATTTTTTTGTGATGGCAAAGACTTGGGCGCTACGTTTTCGAGTGACAGTGCATATATTTGGTTGTTAGTTAGTTAGTTAGTTAACTATACAAACAAGTTAAAACTGTACAGCTCTGAGAATAAGCCATCTTAACCAGTATACAGCTAATTATGCTACTTAGCTAGATAAATCAAGGATGGGGGGGTGTGATTTGATTTGAGAAACATCTGCACGAGCTCAGCCATCCACACAGACATGCATGCATATTATTGACACACTGTGCAAATGTTTACAACATAATGTAACAATGACAACACAATCAGATGAATGGAACTATTTCAGATTCTGAAGATTTTTACATGACTCTGAGCCTTAAATATGGCAGAAGTAATCGGGTCTGGGTAGGGTAGGGCCTGAACGTCGTTGGCATGGGTAGAGCTTGGGCAGAGCTTGGGCTTAAAATGAATGCGCGTGTAGGGTTTTATTGTACCATGCTTCTTCTATGCTGACTGAACACATTTGTCAAATTGAAAAAGGAGTTCTCGCATGTACAGTAGCTGCGGATGCCCCACTCATGAGCCCTATGATTTCATTTTGAATATGGTGTGACGTGTTTGTGGCATTGTAAGGCAAGGTGTTTAGCACCAAACAGAAAAAGCTCCCCTCCCCTCTTGACTCTATCACATCCAATGTTGCCCTTAGTGGTTGCTGGTTTGAAACAAGTAACTTAAGAATGTCCACAACTTCTGACAAATACATACTACTTCGTGCCAACTGCACATCATTAACATGACACCGATGTTCCCATAGCACTTAGAAATAGTTTTTCTTTCCACAGTGCAGTGCATTTCAAATATTTTTTACTTGGTGCATGCCTAGTGAATCCTTTGGCACTAACATTAGCATGCTTCCAGTTAGAATACTCAGCTTGGGTGAAGGCCTTGTCTGTGTTAACATTGGACCCGACACAGAACTTTTGACATGGGAAACAAAATGCTGCATCTGCAGTAACCGAGTATTCGAGCCTCTCTTTTCGTATGAACCATTTGCTATTAAATTAATGTTTTTGGACAAATTAACATTTAGGGTAGAATTCTAGGCTAACCTTGGCTGGCTCCTCTGTTCTAAGATTGTCACAAACAGTCGGAGGTGGAGGGGGCTGTGGAGCCATTATCCTGGCAGCGCTTGTGGAAGGGTGGGTAGGCTCTGCACACCGAGCTAGCTGGAGCTCGGCAGAATCATCACTGCTGAGCTTGGAGGTGTCCTTTGTGATTTGATGCTGCTGCTGCTCATCGATCTCCTTTTCCTTTAGCTTTGTTTGGGTACTTTGGCGAAGCCAATTGCTGATATCCATCGCGGCAGTGGCAGATTAGCTGGTTTGAGGTAGCAAAATAGGCTAATAGCACAAATGCTTTTTATAGCTAGCTAAGAAGCTAACTAAACTCTTTAGTGGTGGGGCGTGAGGCAGAGTTGAGTGAAGCAGCTTCAACGGTAAACTTGACCCCACCCTTATAAATCAAAATCAAATATTACAGGCGGAGGTGTATCACTTTATTCACCAAGCCTACCAAGGATGAGAAGTGTTTATTCACAAATTTTACAGAAACCCAAAGGAGTCATACCTAACCACCCAAATGGCTTTCCATAGCCCCCCTACACAAACTGCGGCACCCTCTGTCCGTTTTGCCATCAAAGCACAGCGGAAATACAGATTTTTTTCACCAACCTGTCACTCAATCATTTGAACTTTTTGCTATTTTTATCTAGGGGGTATAAAACAAAAACTGAGGGGCACAAGTTTCAACTGATGGGGCTAAGCCCACTTTTGCCCCCTTGTGGAGTCGGGCCCATGGTGAGTAGACATTCCCCTTTCTCTTTATATTGGATCTTTATCCAGCTCCTGTGAAAAGTTTGGATGTGCGTAAACCCCTCCAACCTCTATGTTGCCTTGTCTGTATTATACGCCCATGAGGAGCAATTATGGTGCCTTGCTCATTGATTCTGTTTGGCATTTCCACAGACTGCAATTTACAGTAGCCCCTATATCATTGTGAATGCTATAGCCTATGTTTAAAAATGTATTTCCACATTGAAGCAATGCAACTGGAACAATGTGGACTCCAAACATGTTCAACATATTTTTCAAATATGGGGCAAGCTATGTAACGAACTAGCTATAACAGACTAACATTCAAATTGGAGTTGATGACAACACAATACATGAAAGACAGTAAATACACAACTTGATACAACCACATATTTAGCCATGGAGCACATTCTGATCGGCCAGTGAGGGGCCAAGCCTCGACACACCCACAACTTGTTTATTCATCAAAACCCAGCCCTTTCGTGTCACCGCCAAGAACTGCACCCATATTTATGGTTGTGAAAATAACAAACAACATTTCTGACCCCTCCCCTTCCGAACCTATAGCGCTGCCGCCAGCACTTTGATTTACCATTGCGTTAGGTTTGTTAAAATAGAGCTCAGACAATCAAAGTATTGGTTATAATATAATATGTTTGTCAGGCCCTGACCATAGAGAGCCCTCGGTCAGAGTGTGACTAGGTGGGTGTTCTAGTCATTTATTTTCTATGTGGCTGGTTTGTATGGTTCCCAATTAGAGGCAGCTGGTAATTGTTGCCTCTAATTGGGGATCATATTTAGGAAGCCCTTTCTCCCACCTGCTTTGTGGGATATTGTTTGTGTATGTGCTTGTTGCACCATGTAAGTCACATTTCGTTGTGTGTTTTATTGTTTTGTTGGAAGTTTCACCGTGAAATATAATGTGGAACTCAAATTACGCTGCGCCTTGGTTCGTCTCTCATCATGAACGTGACAATGTTACACTGAAGATTTTTGCTCAACTGCAGATCTTGGATTTTGATTCGGTGGGACAGGGCGTTCTCTAGCATATGCCAAGGCACACAGGAAGGGGTTATTTTTGACAATAAGCCCACATTATTTAAAGAAGATCAAATGCCTTAGTTGCTTTGTCAAGTAAAACAGTGCCTTCAGAAAGTATTCATACCCCTTGACTTATTTCACATTTTGTTGTGTTACAGCCTGAATTTCTTTGGGACATTTTAGCAAATTTATTGAAAATGAAATATATCTCATTTACATAAGTATTCACACCCCTGAGTCAATAGTTTGAAGAAGCATCTTTGCTGTGTGTCTTTCTGGGTAAGTCCCTAAGAGCTTTCTCCACCTGGATTGTGCAACATTTGCCCATTATCGTTGAAAACATTATTCAAGCTCTATCAAATTGTTTGTTGATCATTGCTAGATAATAATTTTCACGTCTTGCCATAGATTTTCAAGTAGATTTTTAAAGTCAAAACTTTAACTCAGCCACTCAGGGACATTCACTGTCTTCTAGGTAAGCAACTCCAGTGTAGATTTGGCCTTGTGTTTTAGGCTATTGTCCTGCTGAAAGGTGAATGAATCTTCCAGTGTCTGGTGGAAAGCAGACTAATCCAGGTTTTCCACTTGGATTTTGCCTGTGCTTATCCCTTTCTTTTTTATCCTTTAAAAACGATCCAGTCCTTAACAATTACAAGCATAACATGATGCAGCCACCACTATATGCTTAGAAAAAAGGATTCCAAAAGGATTCTTTGGGTGTCCCCATAGGAGAACCCTTTTTGGTTCCAGGTAGAACCCTTTTTGGTTCCTGGTAGAACCCTTTTTGGTTCCAGGTATAACGATTAAGAGTTCCATGTAGAACCCTCTGGGGTTCTTCAAAGGGTTCCCTTATGAGGCTGCTGCAGATAGGCATAGACTAGAAATCACTGGCCACTTTAAGGAATGGAACACTAGTCACTTTAATAAGGTTTACATATCTGGCATTACTCATCTCATATGTATACTGTATTCTATACTATTCTACGGTATCTTATACACTTAATAATGTTTACATATCTTGCATTACTCATTACTCATCTCATATGTATATACTGTATTCTATACTATTCTACGATATCTTAGTCACTTAATGTTTACTGGGTATTGGGAATATGTTGTGTCATTTGTTAGATATTACTTGTTAGATATTACTGCACTGTCGGAGCTATCTAGCTGTATCTTATGCTTTCAGCACAAGATTAAGATGCTTGTGTTCTTGAATCCAAGAGAATTCACAAGCATTTCGCTACACTGGCATTAACATCTGCTAACCATGTGTATGTGAACAATAACATTTGATTTGATTTATTTTGATTTTGATTAATTCTCTGATCCTTTGATTGGGTGGACAGCATGTCAGCAGTGGTGGATTTTCATACCTAACTGTCATACTTGAGTAAAGTAAAGATAACGTAATAGAAAATGACGCAAGTAAAAGTGAAAGTCACACAGTAAAATACTACTTGAGTAAAATTATTAGGTTTAAATATACTTAAGTATCAAAAGTAAATGGAATTGCTAAAATGTACTTAACTATCAAAAGTAAAAGTATAAATAATTTCAAATTCCGTATATTAAGCAAACCAGACGGCAAATGCTTTCATTTTTTTATTGATGGATAGCAGAGGCACAAAACAACAGTGAGTCCGCCAGATCAGAGGCAGTACGGATGATCAGGGATGTTCTCTTGATAAGTGTGTGAATTGGACCATTTGCCTGTCAAAATGTAACGAGGACTTTTGGGTGTCAGGGAAAATGTATGGAGTAAAAAATACATGATTGTCTTTAGGAATGTAGTGAAGTAAAAGTTGGCAAAAATAGAAATAGCAAAGTACAGATACCCCAAACCTACTTAAGTAGTAAAGTATTTTTGCTTTAGTACTTTACACCACTGCATGTCAGTTCATGTTGCAAGAGCTCTGATAGGTTGGAGGTTGTCCTCCAACCTGGTGATATGTGATTATATTTAGTATAGTTTTAGCTAAAAAAAGGGTAACTTTTTAAATGTTTTACCATTTTTATGAAAATCACTGAGGAGGATTGTCCTCCTCTTCCTCCTCTGATGAGCCTCCACTGGTATTGTGGAGTAACTACAATGTTGTTGATCCATCCTCAGTTTTCTCCTATTACAGCCATTAAACTCTGTAACTTTTTTAAAGTCACCATTGGCCTCATGGTGAAATCCCTGAGCTGTTTCCTTCCTCTCCGGCAACTGAGTTAGGAAGGACGCCTGTATCGTTTTAGTGACTGGGTGTATTGATACACAATTCAAAGTGTAATTAATAACTTCACCATGCTCAAAGGGATATCCAATGCCTGTTTTTCTTATTTGTACCAATCATTGCAAGGCATTTGAAAACTTCCATGGTCTTTGTGGTTCACAAATCATGTTACACTATTATTGCACACAGAGTCCATGCCACTTTTGTGACTTGCGCAAATGTTTAGTCTTGAACTTATTCAGGCTTGCCATAACGAAGAGGTTGAATACTTATTGACTCAAGTCATTTCAGCTTTTCATGTTAAGGAATGGCACACTAGTCACTTTAATAATGTTTACATATCTGGCATTACTAATCTCATATGCATATACTGTATTCTATACTATTCTACGGTATCTTAGCTACTTAATAATGTTTACATACAGTATCTTGCATTACTCATCTCATATGTATATACTGTATTCTATACTATTCTATACTATTTCATTACAACAAGCAAAGTGGACTAACAATTAAAACAAGTTTCTATTCTAAGCAGTCGTGGAAAAAGTACCTGATTGTCATACTTGAGTAAAGGTAAAGATGCCTTAACTTTTTATGGCTGCAGGGGCAGTGTTGAGTAGCTTGGATGAAAGGTGCCCATATAAAACGGCCTGCTCCTCAGTCATAGTTTCTCATATTTGCATATTATTTGTATTGGATAGAAAACACTCTGACGTTTCTAAAACTGTTTGAATGATGTCTGTGAGTATAACAGAACTCATATTGGCAGGCAAAATCCTGAGTTGAAATCAAAACAGGAAGTCAGAAATCTGAGCTTGTATGTATTCACCAGAGTCCCCAATGAAATCCCCTTGAGATATGAATGATGTTGCACTGCCCAGGGGTTCCACTAGATGTCAACCATCAATATAAATTATAATGAGGCTTCTATGTTGTTGTGGGAGTGAATGAGAGTGGAATATATCAGATGTCCATCAAGCAGCCATTTTGTGATCGCGCTTTTTCCTCATGGTAGTCACTTGCGTTCCATTGCTCACGAAGACAAGAAGGAATACTCCGGTTGGAACTTTATTGAAGGTATATGTTAAAAACATCCTAATGATTGATTCTGTACTTAGTTTGCAATGTTTCTTCAACCGGTAATATCACTTTTTGAAGTTTTTGTCCGATATAACGCTGACCAGAATTAGTGTTTGGATATGTATACCAATGGACATTTATGGACATAAATAACGGACATTTCTTAACAAAACAAACATTTATTGTGGACCTGGAAGGCTTTCTGATGTAGATCATCAAAGGTAAGGGAATATTTATCATGTCATTTCTTGTTTATGTTGACGCCATCTTTGCGGCTGTGGTGTTTTTACTTTTGAGCGCCGTCTCAGATTATTGCATGCGTTTCTTTTTCCGTGAAGTTTTTTAAAAATCTGACACAGCGGTTGCATTAAGGAGAGGTATATATATAATTCCATGTGTATAACTTGTATTATCATCTACATTTATGATGAGTATTTCTGTTGAATGATGTGGCTATGCAAAATCACTTGATGTTATTGGAACTAGAGAATCTAACGCGCCAATGTAAACTCATATTTTTTTATATGAACTTTATCAAACAAAACATGCATGTATTGTGTAACATGAAGTCCTATGCGTGTCATCTGATGAAGATAATTCAAGGTTAGTGATTAATTTTATTTCTGTTTTTTGTGAATGCTATATTTTGCTCAAATGGCTGTGCTTATTGTGGTTTGGTGGAGACCTAACATAATCGTTTGTAGTGCTTTCACTGAAAAGCCTATTTGAAATTGGACACTTTGGTGGGATTAACAACGAGAATGGCTCTTGAATGGCTCCTCTTGATCCTACTTGAGACGCAGACGTCCCACCTAGAGCTCTGGAAATGCAAATGCGCTACGCTACACTCTAATAGTATTAGTTAAAACGCAAACGTTCATTAAAATACACATGCTTGGTATTGAAATAAAGCTACAGTCGTTGTGAATCTAGCCACCGAGTCAGATTTTTAAAATGCTTTTCGGCGAAAGCATGAGAAGCTATTATCTGATAGCATGCAACACCCCAAAAGACCCGTAGGGGATGTAAACAAAAGAATTAGCATAGTCGGCGCTACACAAACCGCACAATAAAATATAAAACATTCATTACCTTTGACCATCTTCTTTCTTGGCACACCTTGATGTCCCATAATCAATACTGGGTCTTTTTTGGATTAAATCGGTCCATATATAGCCTAGATATCGATCTATGAAGACTGTGTGATAAACGGAAAAAAATAGCGTTTCATAACGTAACGTCATTTTTTAAAAGTTAAAAAGTCGACGATAAACTTTCACAAAACACTTCGAAATACCTTTCTAATGCAACTTTAGGTATTACTACACGTTAATAAGCTATAAAAATCATCAGGAGGCGATGTAAATTCGATAGCTGGTCGTGTGGAAAAAATGTCCGGAAAAACACAGAGACAATGCCTCAAGTTGGTGGTCGGAGGGAATCGGTTCCCTTTGGTCGGATCTACCAAGAATCAAATCAGAATCAAATGAGAAGACTCTATACATCCTGTGGAAGCTGTAGGTACTGCAACCTCGGCCTCATTTAATACGGTTCACCTTTAACAATGGGTTGAAGTGGCGCATGGATATTTTTTTCCATCTCCAGTGATCAGATTTTCCTGCGCTTTTCGATGAAACAGACGTTCTGTTATAGTCACAGCCGTGATTTAAACAGTTTTGGAAACGTCTGAGTGTTTTCTATCCACACATACTAATCATATGCATATACTATATTCCTGGCCTGAGTAGCAGGACGCCAAAATGTTGCGCGATTTTTAACAGAATTTCCGAAAAAGTAGGGGGGAGGCTTAACAGGTTTATGATATAAGACACATGTATGTTTTAGGAATTGTAATTCTGAGATTTCTGTGGTTTGAATTTGGCGCCCTCTATTTTCACTGGTAGTTGTCATATCGATCCCGGTATCGGGATTGCAGCCATATTAATAGAAAATGACTCAAGTAAAGGTCAAACAGTAAAATACTACTTGAGTAAAAGTCTAAAAGTTTATTTTAAATATACTTTAGTATGAAAAGTAAAGGTATAAATCATTTAAAATTGCTTATATTAAGCAAACTAGATGGCACAATTTTTTTTTGTGCATAGCCCAGGGCACACTCCAATGCTCAGACATAATTTCCAAACTAAGAATTTATATTTAGTGAGTCCGCCAGATCAGAGGAAGTAAGGATGACCAGGGATGTTCTCTTAATACTGCCAGTGTGTGAATTCAAATCAAATCAAATCAAATCAAATTTTATTTGTCACATACACATGGTTAGCAGATGTTAATGCGAGTGTAGCGAAATGCTTGTGCTTCTAGTTCCGACAATGCAGTAATAACGAGCAAGTAATCTAACTAACAATTCCAAAAAAAACTACTGTCATACACAGTGTAAGGGGATAAAGAATATGTACATAAGGATATATGAATGAGTGATGGTACAGAGCAGCATAGGCAAGATACAGTAGATGATATCGAGTACAGTATATAAATATGAGATAAGTATGTAAACCAAGTGGCATAGTTAAAGTGGCTAGTGATACATGTATTACATAAGGATGCAGTCGATGATATAGAGTACAGTATCAACGTATGCATATGAGATGAACAATGTAGGGTAAGTAACATTATATAAGGTAGCATTGTTTAAAGTGGCTAGTGATATATTTACATCATTTCCCATCAATTCCCATGATTAAAGTGGCTGGAGTAGAGTCAGTGTCATTGACAGTGTGTTGGCAGTAGCCACTCAATGTTAGTGGTGGCTGTTTAACAGTCTGATGGCCTTGAGATAGAAGCTGTTTTTCAGTCTCTCGGTCCCAGCTTTGATGCACCTGTACTGATCTCGCCTTCTGGATGGCAGCGGGGTGAACAGGCAGTGGCTCGGGTGGTTGATGTCCTTGATGATCTTTATGGCCTTCCTGTAGCATCGGGTGGTGTAGGTGTCCTGGAGGGCAGGTAGTTTGCCCCCGGTGATGCGTTGTGCAGACCTCACTACCCTCTGGAGAGCCTTACGGTTGAGGGCGGTGCAGTTGCCATACCAGGCGGTGATACAGCCCGCCAGGATGCTCTCGATTGTGCATCTGTAGAAGTTTGTGAGTGCTTTTGGTGACAAGCCAAATTTCTTCAGCCTCCTGAGGTTGAAGAGGCGCTGCTGCGCCTTCCTCACGATGCTGTCTGTGTGAGTGGACCAATTCAGTTTGTCTGTGATGTGTATGCCGAGGAACTTTAAAACTTGCTACCCTCTCCACTACTGTTCCATCGATGTGGATAGGGGGTGTTCCCTCTGCTGTTTCCTGAAGTCCACAATCATCTCCTTAGTTTTGTTGACGTTGAGTGTGAGGTTATTTTCCTGACACCACACTCCGAGGGCCCTCACCTCCTCCCTGTAGGCCGTCTCGTCGTTGTTGGTAATCAATTGGACTTCTGGGTGTGTCACATTGTTCGTAATAATGATCGGACCAAGGCACAGTGTACTTTGAGTTCCACATACTTTTAATGAATAAAGTGAAACTTAAGCAAATACAAAACAAATAAAGAATAAACGAACCGTGACGATAATGCAGTGCGAACAGGCAACTATACATAAACAATATCCCATAACCCACAGGTGGAAAAAATGCTACTTAAGTATGATCCCCAATTAGAGACAACGATAACCAGCTGCCTCTAATTGGGAATCATACAAATCACCAACATAGAAAATCAAACCTAGAACCCCACAGAAGATATAAACTAGAACAACCCCCCAGTCACGCCCTGACCTCCTCTACCATTGAAAATACAGGCTTTATACGGTCAGGACGTGACAGGGTGTCAGGGAAAATGTATGGATTAAAAAGTACATTCTTTTCTTTAGGAATGTTGTGAAGTAAAAGTTGTCAAAAATATAAACAGTGAAGTAAAGTACAGATACCCCAAAAAAACAACTTACATAGTACTTCATGTATTTTTACTTAAGTACTTTACTCCACTGATTTTAAATACCTGTAGGCCATCTGTGATGTTTCATTTGATACATGGGGCTTCGCTTGGTGTTGAGGGGGGGACAGGTGATTCTCGGGCTCACAGTAGGCAGGTAGATCAAGATGCAGGAACTAGAGGCCTAGCTAAAAATAAAAAATAAATAAATATTGCTAAAAAATTAAAACATAAGATGGTAAAATAATGAAGTAATGCGTAACCGGACTATGTAGGCTAAGGACTCATTAAAATGTTCGAGAAAATAAAAGCTGGGACGTAAAATCAGCTTAATTAGAGAGGTCAGTAACAGTTCAAACAAGCACTTGTTCCTCAACCAAAAACTGCATAAAAGTTTGTCTGAATACTAGGTCAGGTGACATAACAGTTAGTGCTATACGGAATCATTGGGGTGTCCCTACCCTAAAATCTAACCCCTACCCTTACTCATGTAAATTGTCAACATCAGAGTTGGGACATCCCAATGATCAAACGTCAGATTTCTCCACCTTGCCAACATGGGGATTTGAACCAGAGACCTTTTGGTTACTGGACCAACACTCTTAACCACTAGGCTACCTGGGTTGACCCCAGGTCTGTAAGAAACTATTTTTTGTCCATTAATATATTGTGTGTTCAACATTTACAATTAATTTGTAAACCATTTCCTAATCACTAGTCAAGTATTTTTTGTAGTCTCTAATCTAATGTGAGAGATATTTATTGTTTATGAATACTTTATAAATGTGTTTAGTGACTAGTGTAATTTCTCACAAAAAGATGGGCATGCCTTTGGTAGACATTCCTGCAATACCTGGTAAAACAATAAAAACACAAAACAGTTTGGGTTCGCTTATAAATGTCCTTGTTTTTGAAAGAAAAGCACATTTTTTGTCCATTAAAAGGACATCATATTGATCAGAAATACAGTGTAAACATTGTTAATGTTGTAAATGACTATTGTCACTGGAAATGGCTGATTTTTATTTGAATATCTACATAGGCATACAGAGGCCCATTATCAGCAACAATCACTCCTGTGTTCCAATGGCACATTGTGTTAGCTAATCCAAGTTGATCATTTTAAAAGGCTAATTGATCATTAGAAAACCCTTTTGCAATCATATTAGCACAACTGAAAACTGGTGTCCTGATTAAAGAAGCAATAAAACTGTCCTTCTTTAGACTAGTTGAGTATCTGGAGTACCAGCATTTGTGGGTTTGAATACATGCTCAAAATGGCCAGAAACAAAGGCCTTTCTTCTGAAACTCGTCAGTCAATTCTTGTTCTGAGAAATGAAGGCTATTCCATGCGAGAAATTACCAAGAAACTGAAGATCTCGTACAAAGCTGTGTACTACTCCCTTCACAGAACAGTGCAAACTGGCTCTAACCAGAATAGAAAGAGTGGGAGGCCCCAGTGCATAACTGAGCAAGAGGACAAATACATTAGACTGTCTAGTTTGAGAAACAGATGCCTCACAAGTCTTCAACTGGCAGCCTCATTAAATAGTACCCGCAAAACACCAGTCTCAACGTCAACAGTGAAGAGGCGACTCCGGGATTCAGGCCTTTTAGGCAGAGTTGCAAAGAAAAAGCCATATCTCAGACATGCCAATAAAAAGAAAATATTAAGATGGGCAAAAGAGCACAGTTATTGGACAGAGAAAGATTGGAAAAAAGTGTTATGGACAGACTAATCTAAGTTTGAGGTGCTTTGATCACAAAGAAGAACATTCGTAAGACATAGAAAAAATGAAAAGATGCTGGAGGAGTGTTGACACCATCTGTCAAGCATGGTGGAGGCAATGTGAGGGTCTGGGGTGCTTTGGTGGTGGTAAAGTGGGAGGGTAAACAGGATCTTGAAGGAAGGCTCCATCACTCCATTATGCAACGCCATGCCATACCCTGTGGACGGCACTTTATTGGAGCCAATTTCCTCCTACAATGACCCAAAGCACAGCTCCAAACTATGCAGGAACTATTTAGGGAAGTAGCAGTCAGCTAGTATTCTGTCTATAATGGAGTGGCCAGCACAGTCACTGGACCTCAACCCTATTGAGCTGTTGTGGGAGCAGCTTGACCGTATGGTACCTAAGAAGTGCCCATCAACCCAATCCAACTTGTGGGAGGTGCTTCAGGAAGCATGGGGTGAAATCTATTCAGATTACCTCAACAAATTGACAACTAGAATGCCAAAGATCTGCAAGGCTGTAATTGCTGCAAATGGAGAATTATTTGACGAAGCAAAGTTTGAAGGATACAATTATTATTTCAATTAAATATCATTATTTATAACCTTGTCAACGTCTTGACTATATTTCCTATTAATTTTGCAACTCACTTCATGTATGTTTTCATGGAAAACCAGGGCATTTCTAAGTGACCCCAAACTTTTTAACTATAGTGTATATGTGAATAACCTATTAACATTTACAGATGTGGGAGTAATGATTAATACATGGTTTGTTTATTTGCCTTATAGAGTGCCTTATAAATGGTGTTACGGTTTTCTTCGGGTGATAGAGAGTCAGGCCAAAAAGCAGCGTGGTTAATTCGATACATCTTTAATGAAGATGAAACACGAACAATACAAAAACAATAAACGTAACGTGAAAACCGAAACAGCCTAAACTGGTGCAACAAACACAGAGACAGGAACACCCACGAAACACTCAAAGAATATTGCTGCCTAAATATGGTTCCCAATCAGAGACAACGATAATCACCTGCCTCTAATTGAGAACCAATTCAGACAACCTTAGACTATGCTAGAAAACCCCACTAAGCCGCAATCCCAAAACCTACGAAAAACCCCAATACATAAACACACCACAAAATAAACCCATGTCACACCCTGGCCTGACCAAATAAATAAAGAAAACTAAAAATACTGAGACCAGGGCGTGACAGGTGTATTATGGACCCTTAAAAAGAAAGTGTTACTAACTTAGGTATAGCCTAATCTATGCTAGGCCTAGGCTAGGTATCAAAAACATTATTTTCCCTCTACAGCTGTTTTAGGACAACTTCTTGCGATAACATGTTACTTATATTTGATCCTGTCTTTCCCACGTTGCACTGTCCAGAATTTCTCCTAATAGCAAAAGGTCCTAACATTGGTTTGAAATGCCTACATTTGAAGCACTTTGAAACATAATCTAGTCTAAAATAGATTATTTTATCTCCCATAATAAAAAAACGATGTAGGGTTGCTGGGTTGCATGGTTCTCTATACTGTACATTGATAATTTTCAGACTGATAATATTGTAGGGATTTCAAGATAGAGACACTGACCTTTAAGAGACAGATGACAAATCATGTTATGGTTATTTTCTTTTAAGTTTTGGAACTTTAGGGGGGACAACACCTCATGGTCTGATCCTGTGGAAAGTGCCAGAGATTTTGCTGTGGAATAAAACATAACAAAAGGTCATGATAGTCTTGGTACCTCTCAGACGTTGGTCGAGTTGGATATTTTAGTGTGGCGCGGTCTTAACAAGCAAGAGAAGTGTCTGCAGATCAGCACTTTACCACCCTGTGTCATTTCATCACTCAGGTCCTGCAGATCACAACACAATAAACGTGTCAACTTTCAAGAAATTACTGCACCCAAACTCATTTTCTCCCAGAGAGAGAAAGAGTCAGTGACATTGGATCTTTTATAAGACCAGAGGAGGTCAAAGCAACTTCCCGCTGGGTTGGAATTAAGGTAGGCTGTGTGGTTGGTCTGATTTATGCACCTGTGGTGGACTCAAGAGCACGGTCAAATTTTGGGCTTTTGGTGGAAAATATTAGTGGATGAAAAATATTGTTTGTGATCAATTATGATTACATTTGCAACGTGACATATTAACCTTTCTACATGAAGGGCATTATTTCTTTATGATGCAGGCATTTATCATTTGATTAAATTTGATTACTTGACACAAAGGGTAAACACAAAAAACAGTCTTACATTTGTACCCACCAGACATACGTAGACTGATTCAACACAATGTATATATTGTACAATGCTTTAGATGACACAACAGAGAAAATACATTACTCGAATCAATATGTCACTATGTCCCCTCTACCCATTCAGGTGGATGAATTCCAGAGAACAAGTAATGGCTTAACTACTGAATTGCTGAAAAAAGGGGCATAAATCCTCTTAAAAACATTTAAAATGACATTGTAATTATCAAAATTAAAGCATGATTCAATGAACATCAATGGTGCCGAGGGGTGGGGCTATTATTAAAACATTCACTCAGACAGGATACCTCAATAAACCTCCTGCCACAGTACAAAATGAATCCTCTTTCATCATCCACTACATTCATTTCCCCCCCACTCTGTCTTCAGGTGTTATCAATGGGAAGGGAGATCCATAAACTTTCCGCCACAACTATTGACCTCGGTTTTTGTAAATGTGGACTGATGAAGTTGTAAGACAGGGTATCCTTGTTACATTTTCAAATGAAGGACTCTCACTAGACTCTCAGTTGACACAACAGTATGACTGGATACACTCCACCCTTAAATCTTCCTTTGGCTTTCTGTCAATATACTCTGTTCACTGTATAAAAAGCCAGAACCACCCTTGACCTAATGGATTGTCAGCAACGCTACATTTTATGTTGAACATGTACTGTTCCCAATCTTTCTATCATATAATTTCACAAATAAACTCAAAGAACGGAGGTAGACGAGGGCATTACAAGGAGGGGCAGCAGGGGACGAGAAAGAGACTACACAGATTGTGACAAACTGTCTGAGATGCCTGAGATGCAGGTCGTCCATCTTCTGGTGCAGCCTGGAACACGTATAATGAGCTGTACGGTTAAGAGGACATTATGTCTGAGGGTGTCTGAGGAAACTGCCTAACTGTAAATAATTCCCCCATGCTCAGTCCTCTTGTCTCTGTATGACATGGAGAGAACTTGTGGCTGCTTGGTTAAGTTAAGTAAAGACATAGTCCCATGAACTTTTGAGTTGTTCTCATTACACCAAAGTAAGTCAGACAGAAAGACAGGCACAGGTCAGCAGACAGACAGACAATATGGTGTTAGATTTGAGCTGTTCAGTTAAAAAGACACAAGGTACATTCATGAATGTTGACACCTGACAACAACCAATAAAACAGTCACAAAGTCACAAAAATATTCATCCCCCTTGGCGTTTTTCCTGTTTTTTTGCATTACAACCTGTAATTTAAATTGATTTTTATTTGGATTTCATGTAATGGAAATACACAAAATAGTCCAAATTGGTGAAGTGAAATGAAAAAAATAACTTGTTTCAAAAAAATGTAAAAAATGTAAAACGGAAAAATGGTGCGTGCATATCTATTCACCCCCTTTGCTACGAAGCCCCTAAATAAAATCTGGTGCAACCAATTACCTTAAGAAGTCACATTATTAGTTAAATAAAGTCCACCTGTGTGCAATCTGTGTCACATGATCTGTCACATGACCTCAGTATATATACACCTGTTCTGAAATGCCCCAGAGTCTGCAACACCACTAAGCAAGGGGCACCACCAAGCAAGCGGCACCATGAAGACGAAGGAGCTCTCCAAACAGGTCAGGGACAAAGTTGTGGAGAAGTACAGATCAGGGTTGGGTTATTAAAAAATATCAGAAACTTTGAACATCCCACGGAGCACCATTAAATCCATTATTAAAAAATGGAAAGAATTTGGCACCACAACAAACCTGCCAAGAGAGGGCCACCGACCAAAACTCATGGACCAGGCAAGGAGGGTGTTAATCAGAGAGGCAACAAAGAGACCAAAGATAACCCTGAAGGAGCTGCAAAGCTCCACAGTGGAGAGATTGGAGTATCACAGGACCACTTTAAGCCATACACTCCACAGAGCTGGGCTTTACAGAAGAGTGTCCGGAAAAAAGCCATTGCTTAAAGAAAAGAATAAGCAAACACATTTGGTCTTTGCCAAAAGGCATGTGGGAAACTCTCCAAACATATGTAAGAAGGTACTCTGGTCAGATGAGACAAATATGTATATTTTTGGCCATCAAGGAAAACGCTATGTCTGGCACAAACCTAACACCTCTCATGACCCCGAGAACACCATCCCCCTTCACCACAGTGAAGCATGGTGGTGGCAGCATCATGCTGTGGGGATGTTTTTCATCAGCAGGGACTGAGAAACTGGTCAGAATTGAAGGAATGATGGATCGCTGTTTCAGTCTTCCAGAGATTTGAGACTGGGATGGAGGTTCACCTTCCAGCAGGACAGTGACCCTAAGCATACTGCTAAAGCAACACTAAGGGGAAACATTTAAAAGTCTCAGAATGGCCTAGTCAAAGCCCAGACCTCAATCCAATTGATGTCTGTGGAATAACAAAAGATTGCTGTACACCAGAGGAACCTATCCAACTTGAAGGAGCTGGAGCAGTTTTGCCTTGAAGAATCAGCAAAAATCCCAGTGGCTAGAGGTGCCAAGCTTATAGACACATACCCCAAGAGACTTGCAGCTGTAATTGCTGCAAAAGTGGTAGGCATGTTGTGTAAATCAAATGATACAACCCCCCAAAAAAAAATATATATTTTAATTCCAGGTTGTAAGGCAACAAAATAGGAAAAATGCCACCAGAGGTTAATACTTTCGCAAGCCACTGTATATCAGAAGGAAAATTAAGAAGCTCTGATTGGACATTGCTAGCCAGGGAAAGCATGGTAGAGGCCCATGCACTTGTAATGTTACCCCACATTACCCTACTGTAGATTAAAAGAGGTGCAGATTACCTTGAAAATAACAAGTTCTTGACTATAGGGCTGCGTTTAGACAGGTAGCCCAATTCCAATTCTCTCGAATTGGTCTTTAGACCAATCAGATCATCTCTGAAAAAGAGCTGATGTGAAAAGATCTGATATGATTGGTCAAAAGACCAATTAGTGGAAAAAAACATCAGAATTGGGCTGCCTGTCTAAATGGTTGAGTCAACCCTTGCATCACTACCACCTATCACTATGTCTCTTGGAACCTGGCTTACAAACACTAGCCCACTCTAAGAAAAGTCACTGGAACTGCTGTTAACAGTAAGTAGGCCTAGTATGGACTCTTTTATGCCTTTAGTTTTTAATGCCTAAATCCTGATGAAAGCTGTAACAACACTTGCCATGCCACAGATAATCCTCAGTGATGACATATTTCTAGCACCTGGCTGGTTTTGGATGGGTGAAGGATGGGGAAACATGTCATTGCAATTCCATGGATATGCAGTGGTCAAGTTCAAACATGATTGTCCGTGACAGATGAGAGGTTGTCTTTTATGACAACAAGCAAAGTGGACTAACAATTAAAACAAGTTTCTATTCTAAATATCTGTAGGCTATCTGTGATGTTTATTTTAATACCAGGGGCTTCGCTTGTTGAGGGGGAGGGCAGGAGCCCCGGATGTAAAAAGTAAGAAGGTAGATCAGGACGCTGGAACTAGAGTAAGCCTAAAGCTAAAAAAATATAGAAAAAAATAAAAATGAAAACAAACCTGATATAAGATGGCATAATAATAAAGTAATGCATAACCGGACTATGTAGGCTTACTAGGATTCATAAAATAAACTGCTTAATCAGAGAGGATGTGAACAGTTCAAACAAACATTTGTCCTTCAACCGGAAATTGCATCACATGTTGTGTCTGAATGCTGGGTCAGGTGACTTATTTTAAGGGTCCATAATAAACCATTTATAAATTGTGTGTGTTAATCATTACTCCCACATCTTTAAACCATTTACCAATAATTAGTCAAGTATTTTGCAGTCTCTAATCCAAAGTGAGTGCTATTTTTACTTCTGAAATGTTTTCAATGACTTGTGAAATTTATCACAAAAACATTGGTAAACATTCCTGCAGTACATGGTAAAATAATAAGCACACAACACAGATGTGTTTAAGGAAATATACACATGTGTGAATAACCTACTAACATTTACAAATGTGGGAGTAATGACAAATACATGGCAAGCAAACCGTTTGTAAATACCTTATAAATGGTTTATTATGGACCTTTAAAAATAACAGCCAGTTCACCTGTGATACAAGTCAGTATTTGACATCCATCCATGTCTGAGGAACTCGGGAGATGACGTCGAAACCGGCCACTAAGGGCAACAGTGTTACGTTCAAGTAGGTTTCGGTGTTGGGTGTTGTGAATGGGAATGGTGGATGGGCGAGAGTATCTGCCTCTGACTACAAAGGTTGCAAGTTTGAATCCAGTGATAGGAAGTTGTTTTTGATATTTTTGTTTTAAGCCTATCCCAAAACTTAACCCTTACCTTAAACATTTGGAGGTAATGCCTAACCTTAAGAATTTGAAGATAATGCATGAACTTCACCTTAAACACTTCGAAATGTAATGTTTGGAACCACTTCAAAATCTGACATTTGTGAAATATTGATGAACATTACGGTTGAAGTCAGAAGTTTACATACACTTAGGTTGGAGTCATTAAAACTCATTTTTCAACCACTCCACAAATGTCTTGTTAACAAATTATAGTTTTGGCAAGTTGGTTAGGACATCTACGTTGTGCATGACACAAGTAATTTTTCCAAGAACTGTTTACAGACAGATTATTTCACTGTATCACAATTTCAATTGGTCAGAAGTTTGCATACACGTGTGTTGACTGTGCATTTAAACAGCTTGGAAAATTCCTGAAAATTATTTCATGACATTAGAAGCTTCTGATAGGCTAATTGACATAATTTGAGTCAATTGGAGGTGTACCTATGGATGTATTTCAAGGCCTACCTTTAAACTCAGTGCCTCTTTGCTTGACATCATGGGAAAAAAGAAATCAAGAAGAAATCAGCCAAGATCTCAGAAAAATTGTAGACCTCCACAAGTCTGGTTCATCCTTGGGAGCAATTTCCAAATGTCTGAAGGTACCACGTTCATCTGTACAAACAGTAGTGGGACCACGCAGCCGTCATACCGCTCAGGAAGAAGATGCGTTCTGTCTCCTATTGATGAACGTACTTTGGTGCAAAAAGCGCAAATCAATCCCAGAACAACATCAAAGGACCTTGTGAAGATGCTGGAGGAAGCAGGTACAAAAGTATCTATATCCACAGTAAAACTAGTCCTTTATCGACATAACCTGAAAGGCCACTCAGCAAGGAAGAAGCCACTACTCCAAACCATAAAAAAGCAAGACTACGGTTTGCAACTGAACATGGGGACAAAGATCATACTTTTTGGAGAAATGTCCTCTGGTCTGATGAAAAAAAAATAGAACTGTTTTGGCAATAATGACCATCGTTATGTTTGGAGGAAAAAGGGGGAGGCTTGCAAGCCGAAGCACCCCATCCCAACCGTGAAGCACGGGGGTGGCAGCGTCATGTTGTGGGGGTGCTTTGCTGCAGGAGGGACTGGTGCACATCACAAAATCGATAGCACCGTGAGGAAGAAAAATCATGTGGATATATTGAAGCAACAACCCAAGACATCAGTCAGTCAGGAAGTTAAAGCTTGGTCACAAATGGGTCTTCCAAATGGACAATGACCCCAAGCATAGTTCCAAAGTTGTGGAAAATGGCTTAAGGACAACAATGTCAAGTTATTGGAGTGGCTGTCACAAAACCCTGACCTCAATCCCATAGAAAATTTGTGGGCAGAACTGAAAATATGTGCGAGCAAGGAGGCCTACAAACCTGACTCAGTTACACCAGCTCTGTCAGGAGGAATGGGCCAAAATTCACCCAACTTATTGTGGGAAGCTTGTGGATGACCCAAGTTAAATGATTTAAAGGCAATGCTACCAAATACTAATTGAGTGTATGTTAACTTCTGACCCACTGGGAATGTGATGAAAGAAATAAGAAATAAAAGCTTAAATAAATCATTCTACTATTATTCTGACATTTCACATTCTTAAAATAAAGTGGTGATACAAACTGATCTAAAACAAGGAATTTTTACTACGATTAAATGTCAGGAATTGTGTAAAACCTGGTTTAAATCTATTTGGCTAAGGTGTATGTAAACTTCTGACTTCAACTGTAATTCTTACATGAGACTGTGTGAATTGAGACTGTGTGAATTGGTAGTAAAATAAAGTGTTATTGACTTAGGTATAACCTAATCACTGCTGACATTTCCCTCTACAGTTGTTTTAGGCCTACTTCATGTTATAACATCTTACTTACATTTGATCCTGTCTGCAATTTCTCCTGATAGTCCTCCAGTCTAGCGTGTGCAGCGTGCACTTCTACCATGTGCTCACGGCAGAGCAAAAGGTCCTGAAATTGGTTTGAAATGCCTACATTTGACAAGCTAGCCTAAGTTACTTATTATTTTATCTCCCACGATTAAAATGTTGTAGGGTTGCTGGTTCTTTAGCCCGTACTGTACATTGATGATTTTCAGACTGATAATATTATAGGGATTTCAAGATAGAGACACTGACCTTTAAGAGACAGATGACAAATCATGTTATGGTTATTTCTTTGAAGTTTTGGAACTTTAGGGGGGACAACACCTCATGGTTTGATCCTGTGGAAAGTGCCAGAGATTTTGCTGTGGAATAAAACACAACGAAAGGTCATGATAGTCTTGGTACCTCTCAGATAATTTTAGCGTGGTGAGGTCTTTATGAATAAATTAATCAAAATGTATATTTTTAATGAAAATATGTCAATCATTATATGAATATGTTGGTAAGTCGTGGTATAAAAGTGATATTGCCCTCGAATCCGGTGCCAATATATCCTCCAAACACCGGCTTCCCGGGCATTATCACTTAATTGTACAAAAGCTGATGAATCTAACACTCTAAAAGTGTGAAAACATTTGATCCATTTTATTTCCTGATAGTTGCTCGTTGAAAATGAAATCTACACAGGACCTTCTAGTCAGCAGGTTTGCATGAATGGGATTTTCAGCTGTCCATGGTGACTTCACCATGCAGTATCCTAATTGGTTAATAGACCAATAACTAAGAGAGTTCCAAACCTCTCTGCCAATAACAGCTAGTTTTTAGTTTCTAACTCCCCACTGAAACCACTCCCAGACAGTCCTAGCAACATTTTTTGCTTGAGCAACTTTTTCCCATTTTAATAATGTACATTTTCTCCCAGAGAGCGAAAGAGTCAGTGACATTGGATCTTTTATAAGACCAGAGGAGGTCAAAGCAACTTCCCGCTGGGTTGGAATTAAGGTAGGCTGTGTGGTTGGTCTGATTTATGCACCCATGGTGGACTCAAGCTCAAGGTCTAATTTTGGGCTTGATGAAGGTGGATGGAAAATATTGATTGTGCTAAATTCTGATTACGTTTGCAATGTGACATATACACTTTTCTACATGCAGGGCATTATTGCTTTATGATGCAGACGTTTATAATTGGATTACATTTGATTACTTGACACACAGGGTAGTTAACTCAAAAACACAATTGTCATGAATAGCAGTCTTACAAATATACATAGACTGATTCAACACAATGTATATATTGCACAATACTTTAGTCCACACAGCAGAGAAAAGACATTACTCTGGCCAAATATGATGTCACAGGGTTACATTCCTCTCAGAGAATCTCAATTGGCATGCCTATTGAATTGCAGTAAATGTTTTTTTTAAAGGGCATAAATTCTCTTTAAAACATTTAAATTGACATTGTAATTGTCAAAATGAAAGCATGATGTAATGAACATAAATGGTGCTGAGGGGAGGGGCTATTACACTACGACATCATCAGCTTTAGCCCTGCCACAGATTTTTACCAAAGAGGCTGTTGATACATGATAGAAATATCAGAAGAAACAAAATTCCACATTTCAAATTTCCTGTCTGCAGCTCATGAGTAATTTTTCAGAGGCATAAAAAAAACATTCACTCAGACACGACACCTCAATAAACTTTCCGCCAAAGAACAAAATGAATCCTCTTTTATCATCCACTACATCCATGTCACCCCACTCTGTCTTCAGGTGTTATCAAACGGAAGGGAGATCCGGAAACTTTCATCCACAACTACAGTATTGGCCAAGGTTTTTGTAAAGGATGAAATCATTTTGTGGACTGAGGAAGTTGTAAGACAGGGTATCCTTGTTACATTTTCAAATGAAGGACTCTCACTAGACTCTCAGTTGACACAATGGTATGACTAGATACACTCCACCCTTAGATTGCAGGCTCTTCCTTTGGCTTTCTGTCAATATACTATGTTCATTGTATAAGAAAACAAGCCAGAATCACCCTTGCTGACCTAATAGGCTGTCAGCAATGTTACATCTTATGTTAAGCATGTACTGTACTTTTCTATCACAGCATTTCATAAATAAACTCGAGGAACAGAGGTAGAGAAGGGCTTTACAAGGAGGGGAAGCAGGGGATGAGAAAGACTACACAGATTGTAACAAAATGTCTGAGATGCCTGAGAAGTAGGCCATCCATCTTCTGGTGCAGCCTGGAACACGTATACTGAGCTGTACAGTGAAGGGAACATTGTGTCTGAGGGTATCTGAGGATACTGCCTGACTTTAAATAATTCCCCCATGCTCAGTCCTCTTGTCTCTGTATGACATTCTCCCATGAAATGTTGAGCTGTTCTCATTATACCAGAGAAAGTCAGACAGAAAACAGACAGGCAGGCAGACAGACAGACCATATGGTGTTAGATTTGAGCTATTCAGTTAAAAAGACACTGAAGTACATTTATGAATGTTGACACCTGACAATAAACAATTAAACACTCACATTTCTAGATATGAAGGACATTTAAGAAGCTCTGATTGGACATTGTTAGCCAGGGAAAGCATGGTAAAGGGCCATTGCACCTGCTCTAGCGATGTTAATGCAGTATAATTAACAAACTTCTCCCTGCACACACACGTGTATCAGGCATCTATTTAATCTGTATTGCTGACGCGTTGCAGATTACGTGATAGAAATGTAAATGTAATTTCCGATTGAGCCGACATATGCAGTGTTAACCGTGATTGCGCTCTCCGCTAAACACGGGAACAATGCTTTTAAATTTCAATCACGATGTAACCCGGAACATTTGCGATACGGATTGAATAAAGACATTATTCTAAAAACGGAAAACATGTACTGGAGTAGTCCTCCAGATATTGTGTCCAAAATGATTTAACTTTGTTTAACAACATGGAAATATGTATACTTTGAGATACTGCATAAATAGAGCAATGCAGGTTGAACTGAATTAAGATCAAGGTCTAAGAAAGCTAATGTTCACAACTAAGTGTGGTATATGATTCCAGCAGGTGCCATATCAGGGTTGTAGTTGAACCAATATTGAAGTCCAGGTTTTCAAGACTCATGGAGATGTTCAAATTCATGTCATTACAATTATGAGCAAATGTTTGTATAACATCAATACCTGGGTGTCCTCATATACTCACCATTGATCAAGCATATGCATGTTCAGTTGTAGGGTAACGTGGGGTAAATAGCCCCCTTGGGGTAACTGCCACCCCCGTCATAATTCTCACAGAAACCACTTTATGACACCAATGTTTCTTTCCCTTTCTGCAACGACTCTTGCTCAACTAAATGTTGTATCTGTCTCATCCAAAAAATGTCGGTCACTCTATCAAAACGATTCTGAGATAAGTTAATCTAATATTTTTAAATGTATAAAAATGTATAGATGTATACATTTTTAGATGTATGTAAAATGTATTTTTCAGCAATTGGACATTGTCTTAGTTACCCCACATTAACCTACTGTAGATTAAAAGAGGTGCAGGTATCTGCCTTGAAAAGAACAAGTTCTTGACTTTAGAGAGGCAGCCCAACTCTGGTATTTTTTTTCACTTCACCAGATCAGCTCAGAAAAAGATCTGATATGAAAAAATCTTATATGATTGCTTACCTAACCTTACAAGAAATCCCACTATGCCCTGCAACGAACCATCAAACAGGCAAAGCGTCAATACAGGGCTAAGATTGAATCATACTACACCGGCTCCGACACTCGTCGGATGTGGCAGGGCTTGCAAACTATAACAGACAACAAAGGGAAGCACAGCCGCGAGCTGTCCAGTGACACGAGCCTACCAGACGAGTTAAATCACTTCTATGCTCGCTTCGAGGCAAGCAACATTGAGGCATGCATGAGAGCATCAGCTGTTCCGGACGACTGTGTGATCATGCTCTCTGTAGCCGGCGTGAGTAAGACCTTTAAACAGGTCAACATACATAAGGCTGCGGGGCCAGACACATTACCAGGACATGTGCTCCGGGCATGTGCTGACCAACTGGCAGGTGTCTTCACTGACATTTTCAACATGTCCCTGATTGAGTCTGTAATACCAACTCACGTCCGTAGCCATGAAGTGCTTTGAAAGGCTGGTAATGGCTCACATCAACACCATTATCCCAGAAACCCTAGACCCACTCCAATTTGCATACCGCCCAAACAGATCCACAGATGATGCAATCTCTATTGCACTCCACACTGCCCTTTCCACCCGGACAAAAGGAACACCTATGTGAGAATGCTATTCATTGAATACAGCTCAGCTTTCAACACCATAGTACCCTCAAAGCTCATCACTAAGCTAAGGAACCTGGGACTAAACACCTCCCTCTGCAACTGGATCCTGGACTTCCTGACGGGCCACCCCCAGGTGGTGAGGGTAGGTAGCAACACATCTGCCACGCTGATCCTCAACACTGGAGCTCCCCAGGGGTGCGTGCTCAGTCCCCTCCTGTACTCCCTGTTCACCCACGACTGCATGGCCAGTCACGACTCCAACACCATCATTAAGATTTCAGATGACAAAACAGTGGTAGGTCTGATCACCGACAACGACGAGACAGCCTATAGGGAGGAGGTCAGAGACCTGGCCGGGTGGTGCCAGAATAACAACATATCCCTCAACGTAACCAAGACTAAGGAGATGATTGTGGACTACAGGAAAAGGAGCACCGAGCACGTCCCCATTATCATCGACGGGGCTGTAGTGGAGCAGGTTGAGAGCTTCAAATTCCTTGGTGTCCACATCAACAACAAATTAGAATGGTCCAAACATACCAAGACAGTCGTGAAGAGGGCGTGACAAAGCCTATTCCCCTCAGGAAACTAAAAAGATTTGGCATGGGTCCTGAGATCCTCAAAAGGTTCTACAGCTGCAACATCGAGAGCATCATGACCGGTTGCATCACTGCCTGGTACGGCAATTGCTCGGCCTCCGTCCGCAAGACACTACAGAGGGTAATGCGTACGGCCCAGTACATTACTGGGGCAAAGATGCCTGCCATCCAGGACCTCTATACCAGGCGGTGTCAGAGGAAGGCCCTAAAAATTGTCAAAGACCCCAGCCTCCCCAGTCATAGACTGTTCTCTCTACTACCGCATGGCAAGCGGTACCGGAGTGCCAAGTCTTGGACAAAAAGGTTTTTACCCCCAAGCCATAAGACTCGTGAATGGGTAACCAAATGGTTACCCAGACTATTTGCATTGTGTGCCCCCCCAACCCCTCTTTTATGCTGCTGCTACTCTCTGTTTATCTGATATGCATAGTCACTTTAACTATACATTCATGTACATACTACCTCAATTGGCCCGACCAACCAGTGCTCCCGCACATTGGCTAACCGGGCTATCTGCATTGTGTCCCTCCACCCGCCAACCACTCTTTTTATGCTACTGCTACTCTCTGTTCATCATATATGCATAGTCACTTTAACCATACCTACATGTACATACTACCTCAATAAGCCCGACTAACCGGTGTCTGTATATAGCCTTGTTACTCTTATTTTTAAATGTCTTTTTACTGTTGTTTTATTTCTTTATTTTACTTTACACACACACACACACCTTTTTTTGCACTATTGGTTAGAGCCTGTAAGTAAGCATTTCACTGAATTCACCTGTTGAATTCGGCGCACAGGACAAATAAACTTTGATTTGATTTGAGCTTGTAGGTCTTTGCATGTAGCACATTGTATGCAATACCATACACCAGATAATGCAGACTACGGCTTTGTAATTTTTAGGGCCGGGCCGGGTGATATAGGGTATACCGGTATGGATCCACATACTGGTATGGAGTTTTACAATACAGTCTATAACAATATTTTGATATAGTGCTTAATAAATGAAAAGTTCTACAAATTGGACTAAAACACTGTCAGTTTTGTCCTAGTTTGAGTTTAAAACAATCAGAATGGAGAAAGCCCATTAAAACCACTTAGAATGAATTTGTTGGCATCCTAGAATCAAGCATTACTCATAAAACATATTCCGAAAAATAAAATACTGTCAAAAATGAAAAAGATATTGTGATATATTTTGGCCTTATCGCACAGCCCTAGTAATATTTGACCTCAACTATTTCAGTGTAAGATTCAGTAAGTAAAAAATAGGAAGACTCTTCATTTATACAGCGGTTATAGAACACAGGAGGACAACAGTCTGAACAAGTTAAAAAATAAGATACTACTTATTTATTAAAGCCATGGATCTTCACACGCAAACTTAAGTCACTGAAGACAAACAGATGCCTTACATTATAAATAAAATGGGTTTGGAGGGAGGAGGCTGTTAACTTTATTTTGAAGTTTCCAAAGAGAACAAACCAACAATAATGCAAAGTACATTGTCTATTGGCAGAGTCAGTTGCACAGGGTCACATAGAAGTATATGTTTAATTGTAGTGACTCCCTTGTACTCGAAAAAGTGGGGCATCATGATTGAAGTGTAGCTGATTTGCTGTTGAACCTCCATTTGTAACCAACAATTCAAACTTAAATGTGACACAAACTATTTCCCCACAGTCATTCAAATCTGGAACATACATAAGGATTGGTATAGGTCAACTCTTCGGTATGGTTTTCCCAACTCTCAGAGCATATTGCATTGCACTTTTTACAGGATATTCAATCTATTTCACAAAATATGCTGCTGTGCTATAGGTAGTACAAAGTTCTGCAATAGTTTTATTTACAAAACATTGCTTAAGTACATAGGAATTATCTAATGTTATAAAAGACTTGCAAGAAATGGCCCAGGGATGAGAAAGCAAATAGATCAAACAGTGCTGGTAAATGAAAGAATGGTTATCAGAGGCAATAGTGTTTGATGTTGTGCAATACTCCATAATGGGAAATGACAAACACTTATCAAACAGGATTTGAGCAGCTCTTTGACAGGAGCATCTGTGCCCTTGGTCAAAACCATGTGCGATAAACAACTCTCTGTTTGTTCCCCTCTCAGTCTCAAGGCAGATTCTCCTGCCTGCTAGCAAATGTCGAAGTCAGGCGGTGATATAATTAGTTATTAATCGCTGCCAACAAGTAGAAATGTCACCATTTCCAAAGTGGACGAGAGTCTCTAATTATTTCCTATTACCATGAAAGAAAAATGCCTAATATGTTTGATTTGTACAGATAAGAGGAAAATATACCATTGACACCTCCATGACACACAGCCCCAACAGACCACAGAAAGCACAGCAGTGAAAATCAATTTAATTACTCATCTTTCATATCTGTCACTTTAAAACAACAACTGAAACAGTCAAAACCTGCAAAAAAATAAACCATTAGACATTGTTGATTGCTTTAAAAGGCCAATTAGTACATAAAGAGCTAAAATTAGTGAAAGCATGCAAATACTACTATGGAATATGACAGACTGTCCTCTATTCTGTTGAGCATGGGAATCAGAAAATAAAATGTACACAAATGTTTTCCTATGATCAGGAAGTGTGAGAGTGACTGCTATGACATTATTTCAGGTCTCAAACAGGGAAAATGATATAACTGTCCAGATTGTTTTAGAATGACAAATGGCTTTATTACATCTTTACAGATCACCACTGTAGGTTGTATATGGATGACATTGAAGGTCTTGTGTTTGGATTTGGCACCTTGTAAGATACCTTATAAAATGCAGCAGCTAAAATGATGGGATGCCATTATCACTTGAATTAGTAAGCTATAATAAAGCATTATTTACAGAAAAAATCACAGAAATGCCACCCACTTGTCATTTACAAATGCAACAAACATGGGTGTGGTTGGTAGCTGCTTTGTCTAAATTTGTTTAACATTGGTATTCTGTAGTATATGATTTTCAGGTTCTTAATAAAATGTATTTTTTACTTCATTCAAAGCAAAGGAGTTGACAATGTCAGATAAAAACAATAAGTTATATCCTTTTTTCTAAAGTATTTATAAAATTAAATACTTTGATACTGAAGCCTAACTAGCTGCATTTTATTTTTCCTTACACGCTGACTGAGAAAATGGAAGGGAGGACACCTCTACCAGCAATGACATTTGCTCCTCTTTCAGTGTTCAACAATCAAATTTGAAGTTCATAAAATGTACAACAAGTAAGGAGGAGTGACAGGTGTACAGGATCGATGGAAATACAGTATGCCAGAAAAGAATGGCACTGTCTAAAGCCTTTGTACTTCATCCTAGCAGGTAGCAACTGAGAAACCTTCCCCTGATACTTTTCATATTACATGATGGTTTGAGGGGATTGTATCTGGGACTGATAAAATGATACACGGTGTATACAAAACAAATTGTGACTCGCATTAGCTGAATGTCTGTGGTTTAACCAATGTGAAAACAGTGTTGGTTTGGTGTGTACATTACCCTTCAGAAGAGTCATTTGTTTTTCCATATTGTTGGTTGTATTCATTTGGTTACTTAAGCCATGTAAAAGTCCACTGTCTGAGATGTTGTTTTCAGTCTAGGTCTAGGACACATGAAGTCCTAGACGGCAAAGGAACCCAACAGTGTGTGACAGACCAACAGACAAGTGAGTGACTACAGGCTTGTTTGAAGTTCAGTTCAGTCAAGCATTCTTTAACTGTGAGTGTCTACTCTGCAATATAATCAAATCAGCCTATTGAACAAACATAACGGGGGAAAAAAGAGTTGCAGCAATGCTAATTCAGCTTATTAAAATCATTTATTGTGCTCCAGAAGAGTAATTACTATTTAACCAGAAAGAAAGACAAGTGACAAATAATCTACAATACAACTGCCATACCCACTCACATAGCGCCCTTTTCACAGACATTTTGAAAGAGCGATCACCCTTTGATAGATCTTCATAGATCTCAAAGATGTTGAGAAGCGTTTTATATAAAATGGCACTCGTTGCATTACATTCATTCACAATGCTTGACCCTCCTCTGTCCAGGACTGGGTAACACAGGTTAGGCATGAGCCACATGGTCACATTATAGCTTCAGGTACCCCCACCCCCCCTTCTTTCTCTTACCTTATAGAAGTCCTGCATGAAAATTTGGAAAAGCTCTCCTTCACCACTGGCTCATACAATTTTAACACCACTCTGAGGGAGCATGATGGAGAGAGTACAGTGAGCAGCAACTATCCATATTCATACCTAATTGAAAATGGGGGTGTACAGAGTGAGCTGTTATGGGGGGAGGAGGATGGGAGAGGAGAGTAGTACAGGTTGGCTCATTTCTAACTCTGTTTACAATCCAGGGAGGGGAGGGGGGCTGGCTTATGCGTGCTAAAGTAAGTGCTTCTTTAGCATTCTCCTCACCTGCTAACTCTCCAATGTTACTTGATCATTTATCTGTAGTGCAATTACATGTTTAATTTGCAATTACATGTTTCTCTGTCATTTCTCCAGCCTTGTTAAGAGGTCACAGCACTGTAATACAGACTGGTGAAACTGCTTGGGTGTTAGTTTTGGGACACGTGAAGGTTTTGTTATAATTCATGTTCACCTCCCCCAAAAAAGCTACACCTTGTCTACAGCTCATTGTTTGGAAGTGTATGTTTTTACTTTGAATGACTGTAGAGCGCCAGTAAGTAAAGGAGGTGGAGCAAATGTCCAGGCTTTTATTACACAGGAAAATGGGAGTGGTATAATGTTTCTTACTATTTTATGTCTTACTTATGAGTCTTCTCTTACTAATGTATTTGTCGTCTCCACTCTCTGCTTGAGTACAGTAGGCCTTTTGTCTGTTTAGAGAGAACTATTTTCCCCTCAGCGGCTTCCTCCTTTAAGCTATTCACTCTGGTTTGTATTTGTATGACACATTATTACTCCAGTTGCCTGCGCTAGCTGGCAGAGGGAAGTTGCACTCTAGCACTGCGAGGGCAGGAACACTCACTGGGGCTAGCGGGACAGTGATGGTAACATGCCGACAGGCATGTACAATGTGACACCAAGGCATGTGTAAACCATGCTAAAGAAAAAGGAGAACTAAAAGTCCAGAAACTCCGATATGATACAGTACAGCATCTTCAGTAGAAAATTAAAAAAACAGAGGCAAATGGCATTTACTCTGTGAGAGACGAGGGTGATAGCAAACCGGTTCTACTGCAGTGAGCAAGAATCTGACTGATCACTGTTCCCTGCCTGGGAGAGGTGTACCATGGGAGTTCCTGAATCTCTCTCTCTCTCTTTCTCTCTCTGTGTTGAGTTGCAGGGACGACAGGATGAGAGGAACCCCTAATCAACCATGTCAGCGGAGGGCCTCCTCGCTTCAATTACACATTTATACGCATTAATCTTTAAACAGCGCTACGGAACATACTCTATGAAAGGATAATAGGAGGAAAGAAAATCTATGCAGCCAAGAGGTTCTACTATTTCCTAGTCTTCACCTTCCCTTCTTCATAGCCCTGGGCACGCTTTGTGCTCAGGAATCAATCATACGAACCCCCCAAAAAAAAAATCAACAGTGCAGGTAATTACTTTTCTACATTTAAAGTGGTCTTGAACTAGTCAAGAGTGGTGATAAGAAACCCAATATGTATAATAGCAAAGAACATTGATCCAAACTAAAAGAGTACAATGAAAGGTCCCTCCGTTGGGATCCCAAACAGCGAGTGATTCACCACTATCAAAAAGTTGTACCAACACAAATTGTACAAAACTAGTCCTTATACCCATGTTCATTCAAGCTATTGTGTATGTACTGTAGTTACCATAAGCCAACCCTCCCCTGCTGTCCCCAATTATGACCCATGACCTTCACCCATGTGACCATTCCCAAAGTCCTATGGATTTGTAAGCTAATCAGTAGTGTTCCTTCAAACCAATCCAATGGGGATGAAAAGTATTCTTAATTATGACTTAATCAGCAGAACAGCCATCAAGCAGATAAATTGTCATGCGCGTCGTGCTAAAAATATCCAGTATCCTTTGTCCTCCAGCTCTCGGTATAGACAGCACTTGTGTGATGAAGCTGTATCTGCCAGAAAGCCAGTGGATCCCCCTTTTTTTGTTCTGCTGGCAGATTTGCGGTATTGACGCCCAAGAAGGACTTAAACAGCATTGGTGCTTTGTGTACATATCTAGATATGTAAATAGGTTCTATACAATAAAACTGTTCCCCAAAAATAAATTGATGAAAAGAATCCAAGACATTTAAAAAATGTCTACATTGTGCATATTCTTTAAGAGTTTTCCCCCTCTCTCTAGATAGTTTTTGTCATATCTTACACTGCCTCTACTTGTAGAGTAACACATGCCTAAATTGGTTAAGCGGCATCTCATCTTGGCTCCAGAAAGAGTAATCTACAGTTTGATGCCTCAGGAAAACAATATGTTTTCTTTCATTTACAAAGCGGCCCTGCTACTCCTCTGAGGCTCCACTGAGGTTTCTCTCTTTTCCATGATAACAGGATCAAGCAATCGTATATAAAATTCCGAAGGCGATATCTATAGCTGGAAAAGTTGACCTTGTTTTGTTGCAATACCAGAAATAAAAATTATCCTTCTCGTTATTCATTTTTTCATTTGAAATATTTTTGTACTTTAATCATATCTTCTTTTATATAAAATGACATTTTTCTCCAGTCCCAGCAACATTCCTATATTCCTTTCATATATTCACAGGAGTAGAAGTTATTCCACATCCGTTTGATTCAGGCTGGGTGTGAGCTCTGGCGTGTGCTGTGTGTGTCAGCGTCCGTCCGTCCGGCTATACCCTGGTGGTGGAGTGTGAGTGTGGGTGAGGCAGGGTGTTGTTCTGTCCACTACTGGGGAAGGTGTTGAAGTTGTGCAAGGACTGGCGGCCCTGCATGGTGTTGGGGATCATGGTGATCGTGTTTGGGGTCATGAGGGGGATGTCGTCAGGAGAGCGTCGCATGGCTAGCGTGTAGTCTGGCGGGCAGGCAGTTCTCAGAACCACCTTGTGTGGGTGCATGGCGTCACACTCGTGGTCCAGATCCGTGTGCTTCATCTGCAGGGACATGATCTCCTCCTCCTGCGTGTGCGCCAGGTCGTTGGTCGTGTTGCGCTGGGGGCTGCAGCGCCGGTGAACGTCGTGCCGCCGCTTGTCCTTCTTGTAGTAGAGCGCCGCAAAGGCCAGGATGTTGAGGAAGAGCAGCGAGGCGCCCACGGCAATGGTGACGCTCAGCTCTGTGGAGTAGTCCCTCTGGTCCACCAGAAAGGGCTGGTTCTGACTGTCCTGGGTCTCGGTGGGGAAGGGAGTGGGGTTAGGCCTCTTGGTGTTGACAGGGATCTTCTTTGGTGTCCTCGGGGTGACCTCTGGTGGGGGGACCTTGGTGGTGGTGGAGATGATCTGGGTGACCTCGTTCAGGCTGTGGAGGTGGGGCACCAGCTCCAGCCACAGGTTAACCTTGTTGGCTCGGTAGTGCTCCTTGACTCGGGGCTTCAGGCCGATGTGGAGGTACAGCTGGTCCTTCTGGTTGTAGCGCGTCCATGCCACCTCCTCGAAGCGGTTAGGCTTGGTGTGGATGAACTTGGTATCCTGGGGGACTGGCTGGTTTGGGTCACTGCAAGAGAAAGGAGGAACTTAGTATGAGTAAAGCATCACTACACAGCATGAGGAATGGAGGCTACTTCCAGCAGAACGAGCACCATTGCCTGGGAATGGCATATAGAGCCATCATAAACTGGCTAAATGCAATGTGGAAGCATAAATTCCATATGTGCCCTGTGTTAAATGTTAATATACTGTTATATACAGTACCAGACAAAAGTTTGGACACCTACTCATTCAAGTGTTTTTCTTTATTTTTACTATTTCCTACATTGTAGAATTATAATGAAGACATCACTATGAAATAACACATATGGAATCATGTAGTAACCAAAAACGTGTTAAACAAATCAAAATATATTTCATATTTGAGATTCTTAAAAGTAGCCACCCTTTGCCTTGATGACAGCTTTGCCCACTCTTGGCATTCTCTCAACCAGCTTCACCTGGATGGAATGCTTTTCCAACCGTTTTGAATGAGGGCCCACATATACTGAGCATGTATATTTGTCCCTGATTCGGCCCGAGCTCATGTTCTGGATTGGGCACATTCCTCCAAGCTCACCTGCCATCCCAGCTCCCGTCGAACCCTGGCCTTCCTACGATAATGCTTCTGGTGGCCCACTATTGTTCCTGACGTCTCAGCCTTCGTTGCCGAATGCACGATATGTGCTCAGAACGGCAAGCTCCGCGGCATGCTCAAGACCTGGAGACTGCGCTTAGGTGCCTCATCTCAACCAACACCTGGAGTCAGCAACTTGTGTGGCTGGAGTAAGCCCGGAACACTCTTCCCTGCACAGCCACTGGGTTTTCACCCTTTGAATGCTCCATGGGATATCAGTCTCCGCTCTTCCCAGAGCAAAAAGAAGAGGTCAACATACCCTCGGCCCAAATGTTCGTCTGCCGCTGTCGGCTTACCTGGAAGAGAGCTCAGTATGCTCTTCTCAAGGCCACCTCCAGGTATCGTCGACAAGCGGACTGCCACTAGACTCTGGCTCTCCGCTATCGTCTCGAGCAGAAGGTATGGCTGTCTACGCGGGATCTGCCCCTCTGGATGGAGTCCAGTAAACTTTCCCCCTGCTTTATTGGTCCTTTAACCATCTCCTTAGTTCCACTGCTGTTAGTCTTCTGTTGCCCCGTATACATCCCACTTTTCACGTGTCCAGGATTAAGCCCTTGTGTCACTGTCCTTTGTCTCCTGTTTCCAGGCCCACCCCTCCTCCGTCTCATCGAGGGCCATCCGGCATACACAGTGAGACGCCTCCTGAAGGTTCAACCTTGGGGAAGGGGTCCCAGTACCTGGTTGACTGGGAGGGTTATGGCCCAGAAGAGAGGTGCTGGGTCTCCGCTAAGGACATCCTGGACCCGGCCGACAATGCCAACTTTCACCGCCAGCATCCCGGTCAACCAGGTAGGAGCCCCCAAGGGGGAGGGGGGTACTGTCACACCCTGATCTGTTTCACCTGTCTTTGTGCTTGTCTCCACCCCCCTCCAGGTGTTGACCATCTTTCTCATTATCCCCAGTGTATTTTTACCTGTATTCTCTGTATGTCTGTTGCCACTTCGTCTTGTCAAGCTTACCAGCGTGTTTCTCCGTGCTCCTGTTTTCCTAGTCTCTGTTTATCTAGCCCTCCCGGTTCTGACCCGGGCTTCCTGCCCTGACACTGAGCCCGCTTGCCTGACCATTCAGCCTGCCTTGACCTTGAGCCTGCCCCCACTGTACTTTTCGGATGCTGACCTGGTTTATGAACTTCTGCCTGTCCCCGATCTGCTCAATGCCTGCCCCTTGTATTTCAATAAATATCAGTGACTCAAACCATCTGCCTCCTGTGTCTGCATCTGGGTCTCGCCCTGTGTCATTATAGAGTGCTTGTTGGCTGCTTTCCTTCACTCTGCGGTCCAACTCATCCCAAACCATCTCAATTGGGGTGAGGTCAGGTGATTGTGGAGGCCAGGTCATCTGATGCAGCAATTCATCACTCTCCTTCTTGGTCAAATAGCCATTACACAGCCTGGAGGTGTGTTGGGTCATTGTCTTGTTGAAAAACAAATGATAGTCCTACTAAGAGCAAACCAGATGTGATAGCATATCGCTGCATAATGCTGTGGTAGTATTGCTGGTTAAGTGTGCATTGAATTGTAAATAAATCAGTGTCACCAGCAAAACACCCCCACACCATCATATCTCCTCCTCCATGCGTCACAGTGGGAACCACACGTGGAGATCATCCATTCACCTACTCTGCATCTCACAAAGATACGGCGGTTGGAACCAAAATCAGACCAAAGGACAAATTTCCACCGGTCTATTCACGCAGTCTCCTCTGAACAGTTGATGTTGAGATGTGTCTGTTACGTGAACTCTGTGAAGCATTTATTTGGGCTGTTAACTCTAATGAACTTATCCGCTGCAGCAGAGGTAACTCTGGGTCTTCCTCTCCTGTGGCGGTTCTTATGAGAACCAGTTTCATCATAGTGCTTCATGGTTTGTGTGATGGCACTTGAAGAAACTTTTAAAGTTCTTGAAATGTTCCGCATTGACTTACCTTCATGATTGACTCAAATGCATGAAGGAAAGAAATTCCACAAATTAACTTTTAACAAAGCACACATGCTAATTGAAATGCATTCCAGGTGACTACCTCATGAAGCTGGTTGAGAGAATGCCAAGAGTGTGCATAGTTGTCATCAAGGCAAAGGGTGGCTACTTTGAGAATCTCAAATATAAACTATATTTAGATTTGTTTAACACGTTTTTGGTTGCTACATGATTCCATATGTGTTATTATTTACTCTACAATGTAGAAAATAGTAAAAATAAATAAAAACCCTTGAATGAGTAGGTGTGTCCAAACTTTTGACTGGTACTGTATGTAGATCAATACTATCCCGATGGTCCCGTTGGGCTCTTTGACTGCAGAGGGAAAAAGCCATTGTCCCCCATTATGTTCCAAAAACAAATTATTTCCATGACTACAGTACATGTTTAAAGAAAATGCAAAATAGGATTCAAATGTTTTCCTTTCGAGAATTGCACTCTCATAGAAACTGTCATTGTCATTAATTAACAGCATGTTAAAGAATATTGGATGAGACAATGACATTGATATCCTGTCCAAGCTTTAAAAACATAAAAAAGAACACAACCAAAATGGTACTAAAATGAACTATAGAAATGTGTAAGTATGACACGCATGCACGCACATACACAACATTTTAAAATAGGTCTCAGTATTGCACGTACCCAGTTTTGGCAAAATTAGTCCAGTAGGTCATCACCACAGCACTGAGCATGATGTCGTTCTTGGAGAAGTTACAGGGGAACAGCTCTGTGGGGCCAATCATGGGCAGGCCAAACACATAGGGGATCTCGTCGCCGTGGGAAGCGTCTGCCCAGGGGGGCACCTGGTCTGTTTGGCAGTGGTGGTAGAAGGCATAGAAGTACGTTGGCGACCCAAAGCTGGAGTGGAGGTCTGCTGTGGCCACAGCCGGAGCCACCCATTGGTGATCAGTGAACAGGGCTAGTAGGGTCTTCCTTCTGGTCTCTGGGTTATGTCTATCAGCCCAGTCCGTGTACATGAATTTTATGGTCTCCCGCAGAATGTCCTTTCCCTCCGGGTAACCGTACAGGTCATCCACGAAGCTGGACACGGCGTAGTCAAAATCATTGGCCTGGACGCCATTCTCGTTGTCTACGATAAGCTCCACAAACTTCAGGCCCTCGCCCTGGTTGACCCCCAGCATGATGTCATAGTTGAGGAACTCGCCCTGCTCCATGAGGATCTGAGGGTCGTCTGGGATGACGTCACCGTCAATAACAGGCCCGAAGGCGATGTGGTACCGTGCAGGCTGGATGTCCTGATCCACCAGCTCCTTGTAGTGCTTCTTTTGTAGACACTCCACCAGGTCCACCGTGTCTTTCAGGTTGCAGCCCACTTTCTTGGCCAACATGCGAGCGTACTTAGCAGGCTGGAAGCTGACGGCCCAGCTGGACAACGCAGTTCCACTCTGTGCTATAGCTCTCTGGAAAAGTCCTGCAGAGAGACAAGATAGAAGCCCACCAGAGTGAGAAAACGCCTCATAGAATCACAATGCATTACACACATGACATGCATCTACCACTGAAACTATGTCATGACTTAACACATCTAAACGTAGTGTGATGTGTATTCACACTTTCATCAAAATGTGCCCTTGAACAGTATATAATTTTCATAATTTCACTGATAAACAGCCTACTTTTACTATAACAGTTGAATACCTTTTTATATTGATTACTTTGATTATATTAATGCAGCTATTATATTTGCTGGCAATAGAGAACTCTCCTCAAAACCTTAAACATGTATAAATCAATTTGTCTGGATTAGTTTATTATGCCATTCCTGGGAGAGCAGAGGGAAACATTTATCAATTGCCTTGACAGACATCTGAATCGTTAGTAGTGATTAGGGCTTTACAAACAGACAGACTTGCTATTTCAGAGTTTGTTTGCCAAGGTTTGAAGACAAACATGTTACGCCATTTTACACAGGAATTATCATGAAATTACATACTCATACTATACTGTATACTAGTGCTTTTATAATGAACTATCCATGTACCTTTTCATAAAACATTTTCTGCATCCTTTTCTCACACAGGGTGCACAGTGCTCATTAAAACTTTCTGTCATAATATATGATGTGATCAAACACACGTGACACACACCACACAAGCCAGGTACTGTAGGAAGACACCATGTAGAGTGGGATGATAAGGAATGAGATGGAGAAAGAGAGAGAGGTAAAAAGGTAGAGGTAACTAGTCTGTGTTACCATGACAGCCCATGGGCTCAGTTTTGACTTCATGCTTTTTATAAATGTTGGTGATTTGCTAAGTTTTTTATAAACAAGAAATCACATGTATTTTCATGTAAACATGTATTTGTATCATTCTAATAAGTTAACGAAAACTTGGTTTAACCATCACATTTTCAAACATGTTGATATGAAATCTTTCGATCTAACCCACAAATGTACATTCAGAAGAAGACGGAAATTAAGATTCAGATTACGGTGCAATGTGATTCCTTAAGGTGATGAGCTTGTGTAACACTGTAACTCCCATCAGCTACAGTGTATGTGGACTCCGTGGTTGCCATGGCACCGTAAGGTCGCCTAGGCAGAAAGCTCCTGTACATTTTGTAAATATTTGTATACTTAATATATTTTTGGGCATTTTTCCCTGCTAACTTTTTGTTAATTAATATAGCTAAATAATATCAGAATCGACCACCGAGTTTCTCAACTGAAGCTAGCATGTAATTTCTTTGTTTGGCTAGCTAGCTAATATAATCTGGCTAGCTGGCAATTGTTTTTGATTCGAATGCCAGCCATCAAACACTTTGAAAAGAAGGTTGATGACATCCGCTCCTCATTCACTCAGCCTATTGAGTACACTTGTCCCACTCACACAGAACAACCCTATGCCTTGACCTCTTCTCCCCTCTCTCTCCAGATGAAATCATGCGACTAGTGAGGTCCGGCCAACAGACAATCTGCCCACTCAACCCTCATCTCCTTCTCCAGACCTTCTCCCATTCCTCACTTCCCTTATCAACTCATCCCTGACCACTTGCTGCGTCCCCTCTGACTTCAAAATAGCCTGAGTCGCTCCCCTCCTCAAGAAACCAACAATTGACACGTCAAAAACTATAGACCAGTATACCTTCTTTCTTTTCTTTCCAAAACACTTGAGGGTGCTGTCTCTGACCAACTCTCTTGCTATCTCTCTCAGAACTATCTTCTTGACCCTAACCAGTCAGGCTTCAAGATGGGTCACTCAGACTGAGACTGTTCTTCTCTGTGTCACGGAGGCTCTCTGCACTGCCAAAACTGACTCTCTCTCCTCTGTTCTCATCCTCCTAGATCTATATGCTGTATTTGACACTGTGAACCATCAGATCCTCCTCTCCATCCTCTCAAGGCTGGGCATCTCAGGCTCTACCAGGTGACATGGAGAGGATCTGTGTCTGCACCACATACTCTCACTACTGGTGTCCCCCAGAGCTCATTTCTAGGCACACTCGGCTCCATCATGTATATCCTCACATGGTCTCTCCTATCATTGCTGTGAGGATGACACAACTACTTTTCTCCTTCTCCCCTTCTCCCCTTCTGACACCCAGGTGGTGACACGCATCTCTGCATACCTGGCAGATATCTCAGCTTGGATGTCGGCCCACCACCTCAAGTTCAACAAGACTCTTCCTTCTGGGGAAGGCCTGCCCGCTCCAAGACCTCTCCATTACAGTTGACAACTTCACGGTGTCCCCCTCCCAGAGTGCAAATAACCTTGGCGTAACCCTGGACTGTTAACACCCTGTCGTTCTCTGCAAACATCAAAGCAGTGACTCCCTCCTGCAGGTTCAAGCTCTACAACATCAATAGAGGCACAGGTCCTAATCCAGACACTTGTCATCTCCCATCTGGACTACTGCAACTCACTGTTGGCTGGGCTCCCCGCTTGTGTCATCAAACCCCTGCAACTTATCCAGAACGGTGCAGCCTGGTTTTCAACCTTCCCAAGTTCTCCCATGTCACCATGCTCCTCCGCACACTCCACTAGCTTCCAGTTGAAGCTCTCATCCACTACAAGACCATGGTACTTGCATATATGGAGCAGGTGCATCTCCCTACCTTCAGGCTCAAACCCTACACCCCAACCCGAGTTCTCCATTCTGCCACCTCTGGTCTCTTGGCCCTTCCACCCCTATGAGAGGGCAGCTCCCACTCAGCCCATTCCAAGCTGTCCTCTGTCCTGGCACCCAAATGGTGGAACCAGCGTCTCCCTGAAGCTAGGACAGCAGAGTCCCTGCCCATCTTCCTAAAACATCTGAAACACTACCTCTTCAAAGAGTATCTTAATCCCATAACCCAACACATCACTACCTTACACCCACCCCCCGCACCGCACTTGACTCTCCCCGCCATTTGACATCCCCCTCTTACTAGCTCTGACTTTGATTATAGCGACCTTATTGAGGAAAAAATGTCCTTACTATGACTGTGATATGTGGTTGTCCCACCTAGCTATTTTAAGATGAGTGCACTAACTGTAAGTTGCTCTGGATAAGAGTGTTTGTTAAATAACTCAAATGTAAATGTAAAATGTGTGTCAGGAGGTTGAGGATGAAGAGAAGCCTGAAAGCCAGACGGCAGAGGTATGCAGTGATGAGGATCCTAAGGAGTACTAAGTTACAAGGCTACTCTTTAATTATCATTGAAATGTGGTGTGCTTTCTGGCGCCACGTGACTTAGCTTCACCCAAGTGGGCGCTTCATTTTGGTAGTAGTGAAGCCTAGCTACACCTGCTACAGAGTCCATGAACTGGAGAAGCCACACTGACAGCAAGGACGGCGAGACACCCTGATAACACCGTGCTGCCTGCCCCCGAACTTGCTGCAGAGATCATCTTTGCTTGCTCTCCCCCTTTGACCACCTCGCTCCGATGATCACTCAAGCCATGAACTTTCCAAACCTCTCATGACCTTCCATCAATTATGTTGTGTTTGTCTTTTTCTAAATTACTTGTATTTTTTGTGTTGCTTTAAAGCACTTTGAGATCATTTATGTAATGAATAGCTCTATAAATTCTTATAATAATTATTATTATGTGTATCTCAATATACACTTTGGCAATTGTTACAAATTTGTAGGAGCAGAGCCCTCAGAGACCCTGTGGTGATGGCTCAGAGGAATACAGAGGAAAGGATTATATATCACTGTGCTGTCAAATCTTGTTTGATGTAAAAGTGTTGTCATTAACCAGCAGTGACTAGGATTTGTCGTACTGCGTCTGAATGGTGTTTCATACTGTGGTATGAATATTAATACTTTGTGGAATTAATCTCTGAAGACAATAAGATTAGAGGAAGCAATACACTGACATGGTAACATTTACGGGGGCACCCTTTGGAACGTGGATTAGGAGATGAGAGAGTGATACAATCAAAATAAAATGGGGCTGTGTCTGGTATTCTGGTATGGAATACCATCAGATTCTACAGTATACATGGTCACTGCTTTAGTCAACTTTAACCTTCTCCCTGGGTTAGTAAGCATTCAAGAGTTTTACACAATATAAGGTTCAGTGGCATTTCAAAACACATCATCAACAGCACCCTTATACAGCCATTCCAGAACAAAATACCCACATCAACTCAAATTACACAGTAATGAAGGTGGCATGCGACACCAAAAATGTTCAAAAGTTGCAACCTCTGCATTATACCTTTGGTTGAATTGCTCCAACGGTTACCTTCAGAATAATGGGACAGGGTCAGGAGGTTAACACAGGAGGCGCCAGCCCCTGATCCAAAAACAGTTATTCGTAAAGGGTCACCACCAAAGAAAGCAATATTCTCGCTAGTCCAGCGCAGAGCTTGGATCAGATCAAGGAGTCCGTAGTTTCCCTTGGAAGCTTGGTCCCCAGTGCTTAAGAAACCTGGAAGACAGAGAGAACAAAACAGAGAACAGATCAACAAACTGGGCTGTCTTGGAGGTATGAACACAGAGCTACCAAATATTTTTACAACTAACCCAAGATAGACCACAGCCTGTCATTTCCAATGGGAGCAAATTAATCATCGTGGGTAGAACAAGCAAGGAGGTGGGCAGAGCAAAGTATGAGCTAGCGAGAGCCTATTGGGGTGTTCTAGCATTTATTTGCATATTTCTATTAGGGAACGCCTACTCTTTGAAGTGTATATTTGCAATAACTCTATTTTCCCTTGCACTCCTTCATGACAATGCAGTTTTTTTTTATTTTGGCAAATGGGAAAGTCTACAAAACTTTGCCCACTCTATTCATAACATATTCTAGTTTTGGAAACAGAAAACTGTATTGAGATCAAATGTTTAATCGATGAGAAAATTTGCCGGCCACTGGGCTTCCTCTCACCACCATATGTGACCCGTTTCAGGAATCTAGGCGTATGTCGCACATCACTACTTCACAAGAGAGACATTCTATTTTTAGCTAATTCAGGTGGTGGGTCACACATATTTGGTGAGTGGAAACACCAACCGGATGCTTTACATTTACACATCCGGTGTATCATTTCTCTATCTGTTGTGCTATGGTTCATTCCTATGCAAACACTGATTATATCTTTGCATATTTTACAGAAGTTTATAATGTAGTCAAAACTTAGGATGAAACTCCATTTAAAGTTAATGAGAGAGAAAACTAAATTGTATATGTATTTTTAAGGTATTTCATAGTGTTTGATGATTGAACATCTTATTGAGTCTACCTGGAAATTATTCACAACAGACTCATTATGCACAGCACAGTTTTACATGCAAAACCAACAAGCTTGTGAATTTAATACTTTTGGCAATAAAACAGGAGTTATTACTCCAAAGAGTCGACTTAGTGGACGCTTCACTAAGTATAATTTTGGAAACCCAATTTTGAGGTAGACAGATTTAATCCATACTAGAGGTCGACCGATCATGATTTTTCCACGTCAATACCGATTATTGGAGGACCAAAAAAATCTGATACCGATTAATCAGCCGATTTTTATATATATATTTGTAATAATGACAATTACAACAATACTGAGTGAACAATGAACACTTTGATTTTAACTTAATATATATACATAAATAAATAATGAAACATGTTCAATTTGGTTTAAATAATGCAAAAACAGTGTTGGAGAAGAAAGTAAAAGTGCAATATGTGCCATGTAAAAAAAGCTAACGTTTAAGTTCCTTGCTCAGAACATGAGAACCTATGAAAGCTGGTGGTTCCTTTTAACATGAGTCTTCAATATTCCCACTTAAGATGTTTTAGGTTGTAGTTATTATAGGACTCTTTCTCTCTATACCATTTGTATTTCATAGACCTTTGACTATTGGATGTTCTTATAGGCACTATATTATTGCCATCCTAATCTCGGGAGTTGATAGGCTTGAAGTCATAAACAGCGCTGTGCTTCAAGCATTGCGAAGAGCTGCTGGAAAGTGCTGTTTGAATGAATGCTTACGAGCCTGCTGTTGCCACCACCGCTCAGTCAGACTGCTCTATCAAATATCAAATCATAGACATAATTACAATATAACAAACACACAGAAATACGAGCCTTGGGTCATTCATTTGGTGAAATCCAGAAACTATCATTTCGAAAACAAAATGTTTATTCTTTCAGGGAAATACGGAACCGTTCCGTATTTTATGGAACGGGTGGCAACCCTAAGTCTAAATATTGCTCTTACATTGCACAACCTTCAATGTTATGTCATAATTATGTATAATTCTGGCAAATAAATTTGGTCTTTGTTAGGAAAAATGGTCTTCACACAGTTCGCAACGAGCCAGGCGATCCAAACTGCTGCATATACCCTGACTCTGCTTACACTGAAAGCAAGAGAAGTGACACAGTTTCAGGCACTGCATTGATTATATGCAACGCAGGACAAGCTAGTTAAACTAGTAATATCATCAACCATGTGTAGGTAACTAGTGATTATGTTAAGATTTATTGTTTTTTATAAGGTAAGTTTAATGCTAGCTAGCAACTTTCCATGGCTCCTTGCTGCCTGCACTCGCGTAACAGGTGGGCAGCCTGTCATATAATTGGCCATAATCAGCGTTCAAAAATGCAGATTACCGATGGTTATGAAAACTTGAAATCGGCCCTAATTAATCGGCCATTACGATTATTCGGTCGACCTCTAATCCGTACCACATGAAAAATACACAATGGATAAAATAATTCAATGTAGTCTCAGCTGCAGGGCTGCAAATGGAAAATCTTTAAGGATGTAATTGGGAGTCTTACCATGTCATATAGGCCTACAGCATTAAGTATGAACGTATGTTACCATAGAAACACATTGAAGTTGTAGAAAATCATCAAAGCATTCCAAAAATATTGTGATTTAGACATCGCTAATTAGTTACTTAATGTATCATATATGATGCTCTAGCTTACTAAAGAATTCAGAATGGCTTGCTGTCACATCAAGATCCCACACTATTTTCCCAACACTGTTATAGTAAAGACGTTATGTATGCTATATGAATGCAAGATTTGGTTCTGGGTGCCAAGATTAGTATGAAAAGAAACACAGAAGCCTAATACCAGTTAGTAACTTCTAGATACGTTCGGTGTATGGCTTCAACAAGTCCTCTGAGTGTTGTGATGGCAGCAAGGCCCGGATCAATTATAGGGAGAATTATGTTTTATCTGCTTCTCATTCCGGGCCTACCCCACATGGTTCTGTCCAATTAGGGACTTGTAACACTGAAGATCAATGTGTACCCATATATAAAAGATGACATCTGTGAAATATATCTGATTAAGTCCATGCATCCCAAAAGAGCAACAGTGAAGCCATTTAATGGCAGTCCCTATTCCCTTACTCTCTGTTTTCCATGCTAAAAGGTCCATTACCTGGGAAATCACCCTGGGAGTGCTTTCCCCTCTAACCCTGACACATATTTCCTTTTATGGCTCATTTTCAATTCACAACTTTCTCATCGAGGTTTATCTTGCTTACCATCGCCTATAGAGCTATGCAGAGTCGATATAGGTTGTTATGAGAAAATTACCAAATAGACCAATTCAACAGACACACAAAGTATCAAAATGCGATCTCTGGCTCAGAACCTTTCGCTCCTGCAAAATACACATCTGAAGCATTGAGACCTGCATTCAGACAGACTTCTTAATGAACTTTTTCCAATCCATTCAAAGCCTAATCTCCTGGAAGCAACAACAATCTACAAGAGCATGTTTCATTTATTCAATTTAGCTGGGCTGGGATGGGGGGGTGAATCAAAAAGGCATGGCTTGAAAATGAATAGCAATCAAACGGTGGGTCTGACCACTGCTGGGGCCTGCCTGTGAATCAGACTAAACAGACCTGTGTCTACATACACCTACATGCTCAGTGTCAACAGGGAACATAACACAGTCAATGTCAAAGAGCAAGGCCCCCAGTTAAGTGAACAGTACAGAGTTGTGAATGAAGCTGACTGACACCAGCTCACTCCAGGCATATGGTGTACATAGTCTAAGATCAAGGAGCAAGCTGTGTCTAGAGATACTTACTGGGGTAGAAACATACCGCGACAGCACAGCTAAAGCAGATCACTGCTTAAATAAGATAGTGGGCTAAAGCAGCGATATCATATCTTCTCCTTGGTGAAATCACAAAGAAGTACGTGCCATGGAACATTTTGCAAGGTGAGGTGAACACAAGTCATCTTGAAGCAATGGTACAGTGAAGGCTTGATGAGTGATACAGATAGATTTGTGTCTATGTTGTTCTTTGGTCTAACATTGGCTGAAAGACCTAAAGCGGACTTTGGGAATTGTGCTTTGTGAATGAATGAGCTAAGGTAAACAGATCAGAGAGAGGGAGTCTCAATGCAATCCTCCATGTTTGTAACTCTGGGGAGGAAATTGCTCTACAATTTGCATAATGTTGAATGGTGTTTGTCATTTAAAGTACAAAACATTTTTACAAACATGGAGTATAGGATTCAGTGCCATGCCATCCCTCTTTGTTCGCTATATGGTGTATTTTCCTTTTCTAGATGGGATGTGTCACAATGTGTCTGGGGCCGGCTTAAGTCTTATTATCACAACCCAACCAAGAGAAAAGGCAGATGGAAAAATGGTTTACTTGAAATGCCGCTTTCTGCACAGATACATTTTTCACAGTTATGCTCTATAGCTTCTAATCCTCTCCCCTGTTTTATGAATGCCAAATAAGAGAAAATAAATAATTCCATTGGTGTCACACAAAAGACCACTTAACATGTATTACATTCACAACCAATGGCAGAGAGTACCAAAAACTACTGGGAAAGAGCCGTAACCAGAAGCAAAGTAATGTGAAAAGAAAATAACAGTTCACGGGTCCATCTCGTGGTAAGGAGTGCTTGCCTTCCCTCTAATTGCCATATCTAGAGTTTGTGTAAAATACTAGAGGCTTTTATTATGGAACCTACAGGATTATGACAAAGCCATGTCAGGCCAAACAAACATTCTGATTGAGGAAAGAGACCTCTACCCATCTAAGGACACATTGCACACCTCAATAAAAGATTGGCAGAAAGGCGTGGGTCTAAGTGTCATATACTTTAATCATTGCCTCTTGAAACACAAGCAAAAAGCAAAGATGTTGAATTGATCTCCATTTCAGATGGATAGTCTCAGGGAAAGAAAAGGCATAGATGAGGGCGAGAGAAAAAAGCAAAATAGGATCCCTGTTTGAGACATTATTTCCCAGTCCTTTCAAGGTGAGGAGACAGAGTGTGGCAACAAATCTTCACATGTTCTTGGAATGATATATTCTGATGTTTGGCACTCTTGGCATTACAAAAAGAAACATTGCCCAAATGTGTTGGTGCTGTATTTCCTCATTCAACCTCTTTTTCACACAATGCCTGGAAAAAAATCAACCCCTCGGAAACATTTGCTACAGAATATTTACAGTGTTAGAGCAGCAACACATTCATATCTGCACTCTCCATGCGCTAGTACTGGCATGGAGGCAAACAAGGAGCACACTGATAAAACACAATGCATTCTTTACTTTAAAGCTGAACACAGGGGTTAATTGGAATTCAGTAGGTGGTGGAATTCTTCACCAAATTGTTTCCTTTTCCATTATGATGGTTTTTCATTACCAGTTATCTATTCACTGCCCTAATCTTGAAGGAGATTCTCTACTTTTGAAGGCAGATGAGATTATAGTGCCTCATGTGGTTGGTGGTTGAACTACGCTGCAATATCCCCAGTATCTATACAAAGGAATCCCCCCGTACCCCCACATCTGTACCCCCTTCTCTCCCTCAGCCCTTTCCAGCTCCCCAGGTACCTGGCCAGTGTGACTGCTGGCTATTACACAGAGGTTAACAACAGCAAGCCTTCTCATTATCTTGCTGAGATGTGACTTGACAGTCCTATTTATGACTTAAATTCCTTGAAATGAATTAATGTAAGACCAAAACTGCTGCCCCAGGCGAAATACACAGACACCATAATTCCAATCTCCTCAATGCGCATTAAAAAGAGAGAAAACAACAACAGAATTCCAACACTGCAATTTCCCTCAAAATACTTTCACACAATTGTTTTATCTTCTTATTTTTCCTTTTTTTTCTCTCTGAATGCTCGTTGGGAAGATAGTGGGGCTAGTGTTTAACTGAATGGATTTTTTTTTTTAATAACATAAAGGGTTTGATTTTCACAGGCATAATGGATTCAGTCTGTGGATATAGTATATTAGCATATGAAAAAAAGCCATTCCAAATGCAGTCCAAACACAGGCAACAGTAGAGTTACCTTTCTAGGGTAAATGAGAGCGATGAAAGTTAAATGTACATTTCAATAATGGGGACGATAACATAGCACCTACTGTACAGTCAAGATGCTGCATTATTCTGCATACATTAGCCATGTCAGATTTTTATCATACTAACATCCCTGTCATATCCCATTTCAGTAGACAGTGTGCGTGAAATTAACTTGGGCGAAACCTACGGTTTGCTAATGTGAATGAACACACCACAGAACTCCATGCTGAGGCTTTGCTGTATATCGCTCCAAAAGCTTCATATTTCAATAAATGTACAGTATCTGGAAATAAACAGCTAGACAGGTTCAGATGTTTGAAGAAAATGTATTCCACGTAGTATCCGATCTATTCTCTCAGCCAGGTATACATGTATTCATATTCAGTATATGTGTGTAAGGTTGCGGTTGGTAGAGTTTGGGTTTGGGTGGATCAGCAATACTCTAATTATATTCAGTCCCAGTTGAGGTACACAGGGGAGAGGGGAGACTAATGAAAGCTAATGTAAACACTTGCACTGCGCTTATTCCACTTGGCTAACTTTGTTTAATGGATACACAGGATCCACCGGAACGGAAAACAGAAAACAGAGGCGCTTGGGTAATCCTGCATAGACTATAGTTGTACAGAATCAATGTGCTCTTCTACCTTAGACAAGGATCAACTGAGGGACTAATAGACTAATGCAACAATGGATCAATATTTCACTCTATCAGTCTAGTTTTTCACAACAAACAGAATCAATGGGTAGGTTTTTCATACAGTATATTCTGGGCTTTGTGAAATTTTTTACAGAAAGCCCAGTTACTGTAATACACTGCAGCAGGCTATAATGTACCTCTATGCAGCGCAAGATACAATATATATACAAAAGTATGTGGACACCCCTTCAAATGAGCAACATCAGCACAAGAACTGTTCGTCTGGAGCTTCATGAAATGGGTTTCCATGGCCGAACAACTGCACGCACACAAGAATAAGATCACCATGCACAATGCCAAGTGTCGGCTGGAGTGGTGTAAAGCTCACCGCCATTGGACTCTGGAGCAGTGGAAACGTGTTCTCTGGAGTGATGAATCACGCATCACCATCTGGTTTGGCACATGCCAGGAGAACGCTACCTGCCCCAATGCATAGTGCCAACTGTAAAGTTTGATGGAGGAGGAATAATGGTCTGTGGCTGTTTTTCATGGTTCGGGTTAGGCCCCTTAGTTCCAATGAAGGACAATCTTAATGCTACAGCATACAATGATATTCTAGACAATTCTGTGCTCCCAACTTTGTGTCAACAGTTTGGGGAAGGCCCTTTTCAGTTTCAGCATGATAATACCCCCTTGCACAAAGTGATGTCCATACAGAAATTGTTTGTCGAGATCGGTGTGGAAGAACTTGACTGGCCTGCACATAGCCCTGACCTTAACCCCATCAAACACCTTTGGGATGAATTGGAACGCAGACTACGAGCCAGGCCTAGTCGCCCAACATCAGTGCCCGACCTCACTAATGCTGTTGTGGCTAAATGGAAGCAAGTCCCTGCAACAATGTTCCAACATCTAGTGGAAAGCCTTTCCAGAAGAGTGGAAGCTGTTATAGCAGAAAAGGAGGGACCAACTCCATATTAATGCCCAGGATTTTGGAATGACATATTCGACGTGCAGGTGTCCACATACACTATTTTACCAAAAGTATCTTTCAATTACATAGTTGATGGTAAATGCTGTATGTTTCTCCTGCGAGAGAGGACATTTTTCAATTGGCAATATTAAATCTGACAACCATTTACAATGTACCTTCAGCTAAAGGATAGAAAACACCCATGCTGTATTAACATGGCAATTTCTCTCTCCCGTGTTAGTCTCTAGCGCAAGTTAAATTACTCTGTCAGCATCACATGAAATAATGTATGAATGTCTTGGTATGCATAAACACGTGTTAATTTGTGTTCAGCCCTCTCCAATCCTTAAACAAATCCCTCACCAAGGCCATCGACTCAGTCTTGTTACTGAGTGTTTCGAGCTGCTGAACTGAATCCATGGGATGGTAAGTAGTGCAGTGTGTTAGCCAGCTAGGGCCCAGTCATTCTGGGCTGAGTACAGCACAGCGGCGGTGATGAGAGATGTAATGACAGCTTTGCTTTTGAACAGTGTGTGATTAAGCTGTTTCACAGGCCACGGAGGCATTGTTTATTTTGCCTATAATTAGTAGGTCTAGACTTGGCTAGAGAGTGGAAATAAAATATGCCCCATTTTATAGGGCATTAAAAGGGAAGTTTTCATATGTTTTAAAGCTGTTCCAATTTCTGGTGTATTGTTATAGCTCCTGCTGCAGTTATTATAGGAGAAGTGATGTCATCAGGGAGAGAAAATGTGTTTGTTATGCAACCCATTGTGACTTGTGACTCAGCTAAACCCCAAGCTTACCGATGAATAGACATTGCCGGGAGGTATCGCTTTGTACTCAGTTTTAGTATACCATTTGTGACTTGTTTCAGGAAACTAGGCATATGTCGCGCATCAATACTTTACAGGAGAGGCATTTGACCATTCATTTTTTTTAATGAAAATGCGTTTTTTGGCAGAAATGCCTTCTGGGACATGTGAACTTTCATGTGCTTTAATAACAAACTTGTATGTAATCTGTAAATACTAATAAAATTGTTAAATTACGAGGCTAGTTGGTTTAGCCACGGAAAAAGCAAGGCACCTTCCCGCTTGCCTTGATTGGCTAAGACAATAGATGGGCTGGACATGCTGAGAGATGAGTTCGGATTGGTCTGCCATGTAGCACACTTCTATCTATAATATGATGCGCTGCTCACAAGGCTATTTTGAAATACATCACGAAAAACTGTTGCTTAGGTGTTGCTAATGTGCTCCACTTTCTGGAGGACAGAGTTTTGAAATCAATGGAATGTCTGGTGGAAGTAGAGTATGATAGCTAAAGAGATGAAGAATATTCTGGTGTGTGATTTCAAATAATGCGAAAAGAAAACACACAGAATAAGGCTGTTGTATAGAACACCTGTCTCCGGATTACATCTTTAAACTAAGGGCAACCGTGGCATCCATGACAGAGAGGGAGAAGCGTTCATCAACGTATATGGGTAAGAGTGTCTAGCTAGTTACATTTTCAGATATTATACGTTTTTAATTTTGTCAGAAAGTCATTTTCATTGCAAGTTAAAGTGTACTTTTAGCTAGCTAGCTAACATTAAGTGTATGATCTGTGTAGTAATATTATTCGTATATCAGAGCCATTTGCAATGCTAATTATAGCCTAATGTTAGCTAGCTAGCTAGCATCGAACCTAGATAGTTGGTTAGCTTTAGCTACCAGCAGATTCATGCAGGGTAGTAATGTTATGAGTTGGGATAATGTTTAATTGTTTATCTAGCTAGCTAGCTACAGACTCCACTATGCAAGTAACCATTTCACTGTACCGTTTACACCTTCTGTATCTTGTACATGTGGCAAATACACTTTGAGTGTGCGTTTACCAGAGTAGGTAATGTGAAGAACAATATGACCTGCACCAAATTCAAATTAGGATATAAAGTAACGTTAGGTCAACAAGAGTGTCCACGTTCTACAATTCTCAGGTAGAATGCCCTGCTTTTATTTCGTCACACTCACAACAATAAGCTATTCACTTATAAAGAATTATCTTGTTATTAGTTTATTTTCTTGTAATAACGAATACATATTAGCTCAATTTAAGACATTTCAAGCTATATGATATGGTCATTATTTGAACTGGCTAGCTAGCTAACATTAAGTGTGGCAGGTGTGACACATCAAGATGCTGATTAAATAGCATGATTATTACACAAGTATACCTTGTGCTGGGGACAATAAAAAGCAACTCTAAAATGTGCAGTTTTGTCACACAACACAACACGAAGTTTAAGGGAGTGTGCAATTGGCATGCTGACTACAGGAATGTCCACCAGAGTGGTTGCCAGAGAATTGAATGTTAATTTCTATACCATAAGCTGCCTCCAACGTGGCAGTGGGGTTATGGTATGGGCAGGCATAAGCTATGGACAACGAACACAATTGCATTTTATCGATGGCTATTTGAATGCACAGAGATAACGTGACAAGATCCTGAGGCCCATTTTCATGCCATTCATCTGCTGCCATCACCTCAAGTGTCAGCATGATAATGCATGGCCCCATGTTGCAAGGATCTGTACACATTTCCTGGAAGCTGAAAATGTCCCAGTTCTTCCATGGCCTGCATACTCACCAGACATATCACCCATTGAGCATGTTTGAGATGCTCTGGATCGACATGTATAACAGCATGTTCCAGTTCCCACCAATATCCAGCAACTTCGCACAGCCACAGGCCACAATCAACAGACTGATCAACTCTATGTGAAGTAGATGTCACGCTACATGAGGCAAATGATAGTCACACACCAGATACTGACTGGTTTTCTGATCCACGCCCCTACCTTTTTTTAAGGTATCTGCATCTGCAGATTGTGGTTTAATTTATTTATTTCATCTGGCTGATTTTCATTATATGAACTATATCTCAGTAAAACCTATGAAATTGTTGCATGTTGCGTTTATATTTTTGTTCAATGTAGATTACATTTCTATGGGAAATAAAGACCTCCATGAGCAATGAGAAAAAGCTGGATGTGAAACCATCCCCAAACAAGGACAAAACGTCCATTCCATAGCATTGTCAAAGTGACAGTTCCTGAAAATGGCATTCATTTAAAGCCCAAAGACAAACCTGATACATATAGTATGAGGGTCTGCAGATTCCTCTGCCATCAGAATGGGGGGATGCATATTTGTAGATGCATATTTGTGGAAGTACTAGTGCACAGAGTGGGTAGAACATACATGCATCCCTGAGACTGGATCCCTGCTCTCTTTGAAATGTGCGTCTCAGCAGAGCCACAGATTGAGCCTGATCTGAATTGTTAACCAGCTCCCTTTCTTAGGAGAACAACAACATTTGCATACAGATAACAGGTCTCCACTGACTAACACACAGAGGCGAAAGAGGAAGGAGGGAGGAAGGGAAGGAGGGAGGGAGAGATGGAGAGTGGGAGGGGAAAGAGTGAGAGAGAGAGAAAAGAGAGAGAAAAGAGAGTGGGAGGTGGTTGGAAGGAAGGCGAGAGAGAGAGTATGAGGGGAGAATACAAAACTCTGCATAATAAGTGAAGTTTTCATTAGCATAAGGAAGCCAGCCATATACATTTTTCTGGGTCCACAAGTTCACACTGAAACTTATTGTAAAATGTAAGTAGACTAGTGGTGGTTAAGATGGTGGTCGACAAGTGGAAAGAGAACAGAAGGGATGCTGACCTGGAAACAGATCTTAAGTCAACAGAGGACAGGCTGATATTAGAGACATCACATGGGTAATGATCCCAGGGCTGTCTGGGCATCACAGACATCACAGTGTATGTCCCAGAGGAGAGCACAGAGTCACTCCAGAACCCTGGGACTGCATGGGAGGAACCTGCAAGCTGCAGGCAAGGTCTTCCTAATGAGCCAAGGCAGAGAAATGATGTTGTGGAGCCCGCTCCCTCCAGTCATAACAGCACAGCTGACAATGTCACCAGAACTCTACAGCAACAATGAGAGGCCTCGGAATCAGACTATAGTGAGGTTGGTGTGTTGGACTATTAAGGAATTTATTGCAGAGATTTGTTTGAAAGGTTATTTTGGATTTACATTCAATGATTTATTCCGTTATATACAGACTTTCACTTGGAAGTAAAATCATTAATGCCATATGTATTTTTGTGTGGTCTCATGCACTGTTGATTTACATGGTCACTTGAGGTATTACCCACAATGCCCTTTACTGGCATGAGTTTATCATATTGGAATACCAGATTATATCATGTAGACCATGGATGCCATATCCTGACAAGTGGCCAAATAGCAGGGAGGAGAGATGTGTCTCTGCCAAATAAGGAATTATCTCCATAACAGTTGAGGAATGATTAGGGGAAAAGCAACAAGAATGGATTGTTTGAAGAATACAAATAGTACAAATGACTTTTTTGGAATAACACAAAGATATTTGTTTTGTATTTACAAAGCTCACATATTTATCTAAAAATAAATATAATGAAAGGGAACATCTGCTGCGTCATCCATATAAACTATACACAACATATCTTCCATAGAGGGATGGTAGTGAATTTCTACAAAACAAAATTCACATGACAACAGACTTCACATTTGTGCCTTCTGCACATCCCTGAGAGACATCTGAAACGATCCCAATAGGCTATAGCCTAGTGCGCCATGTCATTTCCCCAAGACCAGAGATGACTAACAATGGAGGCATAACAAGAGGATGTATCCAACTTGGTACGAATGAGACCATCTCTGCAGCTAGCCACCCCCACATTAGAGGGAAATTGCCAAAACAGAACCCATTTCCATCAGTCTGTCATCACAGAGAGCCTACCCACTGGGCAAATGTCTAGTTTTGATTTACATTTGGTCTAATTGTCAACTTACGTGAACTCAATGTGAAATCAACAAAAAATATCACTATGTCATTAGATTTAGGTAAAAATGTTGGGTGAAATTTTTTTTTTTTAAACCTACATTAAATACTTTTTTGCAAATCCAATTAGTTTTCCACGTTGTTTCAATGTCATCACATAGCATTTTTTGATCTAAATGATTTGGAAAAAACATTGACTCAACCAGCTTTTGCCCAGTGGGTACAACAAGAGGGACTTTGCTGTCTGCAGTAAGACTACCACGCTATCCCCTCACAGCATACAGTCAAAACTACCACTGCAGGGCTCAGACCACATGCAAGGGCAACTTTCATAAAAAGTTATTCTTGTCTGTTTGGTGGAAAAGTTATCGGACCAAGCAGAGAGCGAGGGGAGGGCTCTTGTACTTTTCTCTCTTAGCTAAAGTGGCTGCTAAACCTCAAATAAAAGTCAAGAACTGTAACATCAGCAATCTTATTCAGACACCCCAAATACAGTTGAATGTATTCTGAAGAAGTCAGAGGTCTAGTCACTGCTCAACACTTTTGGTGTGACAGTATATCATGTATGTGTTTCATAGCTTCTTTTTCTTGATAAATGCTATTAGCTGTGGAAAACAGAACGTTTTTTTTATGTCTGTCCGTCTGAGTTGCCAGAAGTCTGTTGTGGAGAAAATGAGAGAAGGACAAATGAGATGTCAGAGAGAGGGCCAGGGAGGGAAGGGACGTGAGCGTACAGTACTGAGTGTAGTCTCAAGGTCTGGAGGAGCGTGTTTGACAGCTGTGACGTCTGGGGCCTACACCTGATATGGCACCCATCTGCAGTCTGTACTGTACCAAGCCACTGAAGCGCCACCAAATACCATGTGGTGAATTCCGTGAACCCACCTCCTCTCTCCCCTCACCCTTAGCGGAGTTGCAAACAACCGGATGCATCCGGTTTTCAGAGAGACAGCTAATTCAACCTAGCTTCCTTTTCTGCTGAAAACCATTTGTGGGATCTCCCCTTGGGCGTTTTATTTTATGCCTGATACGTTAGGTTAACCTCCCCTTAACCACCACCGCCCCCTGTCTCACCCTACCGTCACTCTTGCTCTCTCCAAGATGAAATGTCACTGCTTCACACTACCTTTTTTCTCCCATACACACACACAGAGAGACATATTCATCATTCTATTCCCCCACCAAGTCAGGAAACTAATAATGCTATTCATTATTCAACACTCTCACTAAGCCACTGGCTCCTGCTGCCTCACCGGCTCCTGCTGCCTAACTGGCTCCTGCTGCCTCACTGGCTCCTGCTGCCTCACTGGCTCCTACTGCCTCACTGGCTCCTGCTATCTTACTGAGTCCTGCTGCCTGCCTTACCCAGGGTGCACTGCTGTTTCCATGCAAACATAGAGAAGCACTATGTTTGCATGTGATCTGTGCTCAAGTGTAATGGAGCCCTAGAAAAACAAAACTCAAATTAACACAAATGTTACAAGATAGCTATTTCTAGCTCTGTCTGGTATGGTTGATCACACATTCATCACATCCCTCAGAATGGAAAACTTGCTCATATTAAGCAACAAAATGTGTTAATTAAGCATGCTCCACCCAGCTTCTGTTTTAAGTTTGCATCAATCATTCATTTTTTGTGGTGCTCGTGAAACATAGTTCAATTCATCTGAGTGGATGCTGTTTGACTGTATTAGCAGAGAGCAGCTGCGATGGATCCTCATAGCCAGGGATCCACCAACAATGGGGTCCAACTCAAAGAAGACGGGGTTTACCACAAAGACGAGGGGCCCACCTCAAAGACGAGGGGCCCACCTCAAAGACGAGGGGCCCACCTCAAAGAGCTCACTGTAGAATTCCTAAATATTGCAGCCTATAAAAGATTTAAACTGAGAGTGAGCCTCTCTTTGGGGACTGGCTGTCAAACCTGTCTTGGTATGTGAGATCCACAAACAGCTTGCACTGCAGCAGCACGTGGTGAATGAAGTCTCACAAACCCACAAATAACAGCAGGTCTCTGTTTTAGAATTTCTCTTCAAGTATTCACAAACAGCACAGCACTGTCGGGAAAAAAAAACTAATTTCAGTAAAACACATCCTTATCCCTTGTCAAGGGCAGACAGGTATGGTAAAATAAAATACAAGATGGTAAACAGGTTTCAGTAGGAAATTATTGCTGAGAGGAGTCAAATACCTATAGCTGTCATCACACATTTTCACAGAGACCTTTCTTTTTTTTCCATTTCCCAAACGCTGTGCCTGGCTGTTTGTGTGGAGCAGCTGCACAGAGTCATAATGTCACACTCCCTGCTGTGTGCTTGCTTAGAGCCCTGGGTGGAGAAACTGGAGCTTGTTTATAGCTCCCCCCTATTCTGCTCTACATTTATCTATTGTTGTCAATGCTGCAGACGTTAGTCAGAAGATTTCTCAGACAAAATGCCTCAACAATAGCCTTCATGCCAAAGGATTCTGCTACGTGTATGATCTAGGTGAGCCCAGGGGGTGGCAGAATAGCATTATGAAGAATGCCTTTCAATTGATCTCTTCAACAGGAACAAGTAGGATATCAATAACCATCAGGGCTGGGCTGCTAGACAGACCAATGGGTCTATGTAAATCGTGCTCCAAAGGACTGACTTTAAACGGTTTAACCTTCACCAGGTCTGAATCAATTACACTGAATAGAGACATAACAATACCACAATAGCAGATGCCCCATAAAGTTTCCCCCCGTATCCAATGGTGGTGTAAGTAAAACCCTGTCGACAAAGACGACATGGAATGGGCAGAGTTGGGCAGGCCTGTGCCAGCTGATATTACCAGGGAGGGCCGTAAAAGGGCCATTAGCCTGACTGTTAGATCCAGCTCATATCTTTCATTGAGCGTGACAGGATCTTTGTTGGGATGAGAATGCTGACAGCCAGACAGCCACCCGACTCAACTGCTGTGTGTGTGGCTGCAGGGCTGACTAGCGTTTTGACTTTTTTTTTTATCATAAAGCCCCGTGTTTGTGTCTTTGTGTCCACACACCCCTAGATTAACTTTCACATCCTCCATGAGTCAAGCTGCAATGAAAGATGTGCTGCTGATTTAATTGTCCTCCAAAATGTCTTGGTGAATTTAGATGAACTGTTTAACAAGCCATAATGAGGGTATGTGTATGACTGGAAGGAATAATGACTCCCTCCAGTGTTTGGTTCTTATGGAAGTAGTACCATTACGGTCTAATGTCCACACATAGTGAGTCAACACCTGGCGCTGTAGCCAAACATCCCTAACAAGTTCCTGGAAACGATGCAACACGCCACATGGCAGATTTACGGCCGTTAGGCCCAGCCTCTGTAGCTGCACTGTGATGTATAAGGCACAGACCAGGCCATATTTCTCACAGTTACAAAGAACTGCGATTAACCAAGTATCTCCCCCAGCACCCAGTCCATTCCCATCCCAAGGTGGGAGGAATATTGCGACACTTCCTGGGCAAGTCTGAGAGGGTGCTTGTTACGAATCCCTTTGGCCCGGCAGTCTAGGGGGGATGGTATCGAGACCTGTAACTTAACTCATGCAAATTATAACAGTGAAATAAAAAGTAACAGTCAGAACAAAAACCACAGACAACTAATTTATCGTCAAACTCTCATTGTTTATTTTTAAACACACGGTAAAGGGGTGGGGCGCAGGGGGGCAGGAAAAGGGGCTGAGCTGGACCCAAGGAAATAAACAAATATCCCAAAACACCCCTAAGCTAGACTAGCCTACTTCAATAGAGCTAACTAACTCTCCAAAAATACAGCGGGTGGTCCGCCCAGTTCTATCTAGGGTATTTAGACAAAGTATTCCTACGGGTAATGTATGCCCATGGGCAACTTGCCTTGGTACCCCCTTTTCCCACCATCAAACAAAATGGAAAGGGAAAGGGGATGTGATTGGGTAATGGAAACAGGAGGTGTGTCTTCTGATTGATGACTGCATGGTGACTGATTGGGGAATGATGATTGCCACCTGTGAGGAGGGGAGAAGGAGAGAAAAGAAATACACACAGTGCTGATGGATAATGTTGTCTCAGAAGAACAACCCTGGGGTCCAGTGCTAGGTCTGCAGGGTTGCAGGACATGGCCCACACAGGGTAGAAAACACACTTGGCACATCCCATTCCTGGGTTCAATCTTCTGAACCCTTTTGTAATTAGCACTGCGATTTTAAGAGACAGCAAAAGCCAGGACTTCATAGTTTTAACTCACTTCCCTGTTTAAACCCACTAGGATCACATCTCTGCATGTATGGAAAATGTAACCGAAGTAAAAGCACAGATCCGCACCATAATGGGTGAAGAGGCTTTCGGAGAGCTTACATTTGTATTCATATGAAAAAGACTGAGAATGGCCAGCTCCCTATTCCCCTCCACAACAAGGTGATTTGCCATTATTACGAGAGTGAGAAACATCAAGAGAAAGTCCTAATTGCATTATCTGTTGAATCGTTAACAGAAAATTGTATTTTCCCTATTTAGGACCTTTGAATGGAGGGAAGTGTACACCTGTATAATAACCTGAAGAATGAATATGTTAACACCAAGGGGTTTTCCACTAATCTGCTCCAGTAATATCATTCCTGGCTGCGTCCTGTGCTTGGAGGAGCTGAAACAATTTAATTGATGGTAGAAAACAAATGGATGGGTAGAAAGGGAAAAAGACAAATGTAAAGTAATGACTTATGCAAGGTCTGGTTAATGACAACATCTGTAGAGGTAGGGCTTTGCTTCTTCTGTCTCTAGCGGTGCAATAAAACGACTTCAAACAAGCTGTTGTGTGTTGGAACCGTAACAGAAAACTCATATTCACCAAAATAAGGATCATACAGCACAATATGAGTCTACTTTCCTGCTGCCTGATTGTACTTCCTGTTGTTACTTCATCTCACTAGGTCATGAAATAGATGTATATGGCTCTGCTCTAATACACTATGCACCATGCCTAATTGGGCAGCTATAAATAATGAAATCCACTCCGTTAGGAGCAACTATTACTTGTTTTACTGTTGGTATGGTTACCAGTCAGACCATGCTAGTGTTCAATGCCTCTGGAAATCCTGCACCTCTCTGTCTGCATGCCACCTGAAAACACTGAGTCCCACACAGATGAAAGGCTTCATTTCACATTTGACAAAAGCTTCTCACCATTAATAGCATTTAGAATGCAACAAAAAGAGTGGCGCTCGTTCTGAGAATTCAGACATCTGAAATAGCTAAATGGAAATAAATAAATCTTATTTAAAACAGGCTGGTGGTCAGTAGATAGCTGATTCAGGAAAGTTGAATCATTCACAGACCATGAATGTCTCCTGTTATTTTACAGACTGTACACACACACACACACACCAAAGTGAAAACACACAGTCCAATAACGTGATCTGAAATTCTGTGACACAAAAACAATTGTGGTGATGGCTCTAATCTCCTTTTTGAGGTTAGGCATTAAGAAGGAAAGGGAGAAAAAGAGACATAATAATATTTGACAGATTTCAGCTTTGGAGGCACTGATTTGCTATAGTAAAAGATACAAAAATAGCATAGCCTACCCTCCAAGGGCATGCTTAAATGTGAACAGTGCTTTTTAAACAGTTCTTAATAGGGACAAAGACTTGTTTGACATCCAAGCTTTGGCAAACGGCCCCCTTCCCCCCCAAACAACCTTGCAGACTATTACAGAACAAAATCGCCATCTTCGGACTCCTATGAAATCTCAATTCCTTTCAGACATAAAAATACAGATTTAACATAAGATGTGCGGTTGAAAAGGACTCAGTTTGAGTTTGAGCAGATCTGTATCATGTCAGAAGCCCAGTGCCATGCAGGTAATCGTGACTTCTCCCTCCCCGGAGATGCCTTCTCTCTTGCATCCCGTAATGCAATTAAATCTCCCCAAAGTGGCTTCACACTGTCTGTTCGTGATGAGGCTGACATGCTAGACATCTAATCACAGCCCAGACATCTGGAGAGGACAGACATGCCCAGTGCACCTAGAAGATGACAGCTCTCTGACAGACATCTCCAGTTACACACACACACACACACACACACACACACACACACACACACACACACACACACACACACACACACACACACACACACACACACACACACACACACACACACACACACACACACACACACACATATGGACAGGTTACAAAAACATTCTAAGATACAAACACAGACAAACACACATGGAAGCTTAGTTAAATAGAGACATACAGACACTCAAGCAGACAGAAACACAAATACACCCAGCCCAACTCTTGACAGCGCCCATGGTCGAGTGTTGACATTTTAAAAACCCCTCCCTCCTCCTCCGCCCATTTCAGTGGAAAATGTGAACAGACCTTCCCTGACAGCTTAATGTCATTGTTGAAATTTCCTCAAATTTACCGCTCCACCATAACATGCAGCTTTCCAGTTCTTGTCCCTCACTTTTTGTCCCTGTTTGCGCTACTCTTGTCCTAGTCACAAAAACTGTCCTCGTAGTATACACAAACGTCTGTAAAAATGTCCTTTCTCTGACAGGGGCATCATAAGACGTTGTCCAACACAATCTGCTAGCAACACTACCCCAGAGTGAAACACTGGCTTTAAACCCTCCCAGGACAAGCCACAGAGGATACAGACAGCAACAACACAGACTCACCATGCAGCAGCACCGCTGAAATAACCATGGAACTGCTCTATATTACAGCAAAGCCTTTCCATCACATTCAGTATGTAGACACTGACCCTCACAGCGACCCTCCTACTTGTGAAATATGGTCCTATAGCTGGTCTATAGCAGGGATCATCAACTAGATTCAGCCGCAGGGTAATTTTTTCAGAATGGATGGTCAGGGGGCCGGAACATAATTACAAATAATTAGTAGACTGCAAACTGAAAGATAAACAGAAAAGGAAAGATGACAACATCAGTACAGTATGCTTAAATCCCACAATCACAGCAATTGATGAAAACAATATTCAACCATTCAAAAGGTAAACATAAATTGTGTGGGTATTGAGTGACATTTCAGTATGTTCATTACTGTCAGACTGTAAAGTAATTTAGCATGGTAGCCCTTTACACTCATACTAGATGACATGGCATTACACCCTAGGTTGTCCTGAACAGAATGAGTCTGTTTGATTGTGAAGAAAATTTGCTGCGGACCACGAAACGGAATGCACTCATGACTTGGCCTATCCATATAGGCCAATTCCTATGAGTGTAAAGGGTTAACAGGCCATCACTTAGTTCAATCATCACGGTTGTTAATAAAAAACACACAGGGTTTGCAAGCTAATACATTTTGTCTATAAGTTGACAAAGAATTGTTGAAATGAGCTCAAATCAACACCATGCTGTGTAAGGGAGATGCTACAATTATGTCTCATTGACTAACTGTAATATTTGAGTTGGGGTTCTTCAGATAGAAGAACAGTGATTATGTCTTTGGAGAAGGGGAAATGTTTGTCTACATTGGAATGGGGTTTCACAACTTGAGTTCTGTTGGCTTTGATAAAAAGTACTCAACGGCACAAATCTGAATCTGATATGAATCAATAATTACTCCCAATTGAGCCGAGCAAAAACCAATAGAGTGGGAAACTTATACCAATCCAACCTACAACCTAACCAGGTCCCAATGCATTCAAGACTATCATAACTCACTGAACTCCCCTCATTCTCTTCTTTTTTTTCTCTGTACAAAACACAGTAGATGAGAAAAAGTGTAATATATATCCATAATTTAGCATGAAATTACCATATGTTAGGAGGGTTGTTCATTTGGGCTCTGTGTGCAGCAATTTGAATCCCTGTAGCATGTCTGGACCCAGAAGGGCGTCCAAAAGTCTCAACATGACCCCTGTTCACTGTAGGCTCACTGTAATTTACAGCTTACAGTGGGACAAAAAAGTATTTAGTCAGCCACCAATTGTGCAAGTTCTCCCACTTAAAAAAATTAGAGAAGCCTGTAATTTTCGTCATAGGTACACTTCAACTATGACAGACAAAATGAGAGAGAAGAAATCCAGAAAATCACATTGTAGGATTTTTTATGAATTTATTTGCAAATTATGGTGGAAAATAAGTATTTGGCCACCTACAAACAATCAAGATTTCTGGCTCTCACAGACCTGTAACTTCTTCTTTAAGAGGCTCCTCTGTCCTCCACTCGTTACCTGTATTAATGGCACCTGTTTGAACTTGTTATCAGTATAAATGACACCTGTCCACAACCTCAAACAGTCACACTCCAAACTCCACTATGGCCAAGACCAAAGAGCTGTCAAAGGACACCGGAAACAAAATTGTAGACCTGCACCAGGCTGGGAAGACTGAATCTGCAATAGGTAAGCAGCTTGGTTTGAAGAAATCAACTGTGGGAGCAATTATTAGGAAATGGAAGACATACAAGACCACTGATAATCTCCCTCGATCTGGGGCTCCACGCAAGATCTCAACCTGTGGGGTCAAAATGATCACAAGAACGGTGAGCAAAAATCCCAGAACCACACAGGGGGACCAAGTGAATGACCTGCAGAGAGCTGGGACCAAAGTAACAAAGCCTACCATCAGTAACACACTACGCCGCCAGGGACTCAAATCCTGCAGTGCCAGACATGTCCCCCTGCTTAAGCCAGTACATGTCCAGACCCGTCTGAAGTTTGCTAGAGAGCATTTGGATGATCCAGAAGAAGATTGGGAGAATGTCATATGGTCAGATAAAACCAAAATATAACTTTTTGGTAAAAACTCAACTCGTCGTGTTTGGAGGACAAAGAATGCTGAGTTGCATCCAAAGAACACCACACCTACTGTGAGGCATGGGGGTAGAAACATGCTTTGGGGCTGTTTTTCTGCAAAGGGACCAGGACGACTGATCCGTGTAAAGGAAATAATGAATGGGGCCATGTATCGTGAGATTTTGAGTGAAAACCTCCTTCTATCATCAAGGGCATTGAAGATGAAATGTGGCTGGGTCTTTCAGCATGACAATGTTCCCAAAAACACCGCCCGGGCAACGAAGGTGTGGTTTCGTAAGAAGCATTTCAAGGTCCTGGAGTGGCCTAGCCAGTCTCCAGATCTCAACCCCATAGAAAATCTTTGGAGGGAGTTGAAAGTCCGTGTTGCCCAGCAACAGCCACAAAACATCACTGCCCTAGAGGAGATCTGCATGGAGGAATGGGCCAAAATACCAGCAACAGTTTGTGAAAACCTTGTGAAGACTTACAGAAAACGTTTGACCTCTGTCATTGCCAACAAAGGGTATATAACAAAGTATTTTCCACCATAATTTGCAAATACATTCATTAAAAATCCTACAATGTGACTTTCTGGATTTTTTTTCTCATTTTGTCTGTCATAGTTGAAGTGTACCTATGATGAAAATTACAGGTCTCTCTCATCTTTTTAAGTGGGAGAACTTGCACAATTGGTTGCTGACTAAATACTTTTTTGTCCCACTGTATATGCTGATAATTCTATGGTATCATACAGTGCCTTCAGAAAGTATTCACACCCCTTGACTTTTTCCACGTTTTTTTGAATGTTTACAAATGAATACAAAATTAAAAGCTGAGATGTCTTGAGTTAATAAGTATTCATTCCCTTTGTTATGGCAAGCCTGAATAATTTCAGAACTACACATTTACTTAAGAAGTCACATAATAAGTTACATGGACTTACTCTGCGTGCAATAATAGTGTTTAAGATTATTTTAAATGACTACCTCATCTCTGTACCCCAAACATACAATTATTTGTAAGGTCCCTCAGTCGAGCAGTGAATTTCAAACACAGATTCAACAACAAAGATCAGTGACAGTTTCCAATGCCTCGCAAAGGGCACCTATTGGTAGATGGATTAAAAAGTAGACATTTAATATCCCTGTGAGCATGGTGAAGTTATTAATTACACTTTAGATGGTGTATGAATCCATCCAGTCACTACAAAGATACAGGCGTACTTCCTAACTCAGTTGCTGGAAAGGAAGGAAACTGCTCAGGGATTTCACCAAGAGGGCAATGTTGACTTTAAAACAGTTACAGAGTTTAATGGCTATGAAAGCAGAAAACTGAGGATGGATCAAAAATATTGTAGTTACTCCACAATACTAATCTAACTGACAGAGTGAAAAGAAGGAACTTTGTACATAATACAAAATATTCCAAAACATGCATCTTGTTTGCAACAAGGCACCAAAGTAATAGGCAAAATTGTGACAAAGCAATTCACTTTTTCTTTGGGGGCAAATCCAATACAACCCATTACTGAGTACCACTCTCCATATGTAAAACATAGTGGTGGCTGTATCATCTTATCGATATGCTTGTAATCGTTAAGGACTGGGGAGTTTTTCAGGATAAAAAATAAATGGAATGGAGCTAATCACAAGCAAAATCCTGGAGGAAAACCTTGTTCAGTCAGCTTTCCAACAACACTGGGAGATGAATTCACCTTTCAGCAGAACAATAACCTAAAACACAAGGCCAAATCAACACTGGAGTTTCTTACCAAGAAGACAGTGAATGTTCCTGAGTGGCCTGGTTACAGTTTTGACACTAAAATGTTATGGCAAGACCTGAAAACAATTGTCTAGAAATGATCAACAACTAATTTGACAGAGCTTGAAGAATTTGGAAAAAATTATAGGCAAATGTTGCGCAATCGAAGTGTGGAAAGCTCTTAGAGACTTACCCAGAAAGACTCAGCCATACTCTCTGCCAAAGGTGCTTCTACAAAGTATTGACTCAGTGGTGTGAATACTTATGTTACTTAGATAGTTCTGTCATTTCTAAAAACATGTTTTCACTTTGTCATTATGGGGTATTGTGTGTAGATAGATGAGAAAAATAATAAATTTAACTCATTTTGACTTCAGGCTGTAACAACTAAATGTGGAGTAAGACAAGGAGTATGAATACTTTTGGAAGGCACTGTAAATACAACTGTAGCCTCTGAAAAAGAGTGGACCAGCAGTGACATGACTGGACAGAGGACCAGGGACCAAAGGGTAGCATGTGTCTGATTAGGGATGACACCCGTGTGAAAGGTGCTTCTTTTCTATGAGAAGCCCCATGGTGAAGACAAACAGTGGTGAGCAGTGAGGAGCAAGAGTTTATTCTGGGGCAAATTACATATGTCGTAACCACATCCTTTACTCTGCCCCCTGGCCAGAGGCCTAGCCCCGCTGTAGCCCTCCTGCGGCCCTGTGCCCAAGTAAATAAAACCAGGAGATCAAAACAGCCCTTTGCAAAGTGATTTTCACAGAAACCCTGCTGAGACCAACATGAGTGTGAATCAACAGAATCAAAGAGCGTCCGGCAGCTGAACACACTGGAAGTGTTAATAAAACATTACCACGGCCCAGCAGCATATCTGAACATTATCGCTAGGCATGACGTGATCCTCACTTCAGCAGAACACTCAGAGGAGCGAGCACCATTCCTATGGGAATCAATCACCAGCCCACACTACCTCAAACAGGAACAAATTCCAAATGGTGATGAAGTGATCCTTTCATGTTTTATTAAAACCCCAGCACTGTTTTCTAATTTCGGGTATACTTATGGTCAATTGGGCTCCAAAATAACCCATCATAGGCTCTTGCGGTGAAAAATATACTCCAACAGGGAAATTGTGACTATAAATTTGACTAGACTGATATAGATGACTCATTTCTTCCCCCAACCTAAATGATGGTGTGGTTTCAGAGAGAAAAGGCTTGGAACTGTAGAATACTGTGTGTGGAATGACCGATCCACATGCACACACCACTTTGACCCAAGCGTATGAAAAGATACTGTGCCACTGATTCATTATAAATTGTCTTGGCAGAGAACAGAAACAAATGAATAGATCATCGTTGGCTGTGTTTTGTGCGTTCTCAGGGCTTCCTCTACAGAAAGGTTAATTGGGTAGGGTACAGTCAGCTCTAAGTCAGACAGGACGGGTGATTTCCAACGGCTGTGACATTCCTGCCTGTTCTTCATGAGCCGTATGTGTGTGTGTGCCTAAGATGTCAGCGCAGTGAGGGGGAGACAGAGGCTGAAGGAGAGAGATGGGAGAAAATAGAGTGAGGAATGGGGATACCTAGTCAGTTGTCCAACTGAATGTATTCAACTGAAATGTGTATTTCGCCTTTAACCCAGCCCCTCTGGGACAAGCAATGCTTTGGTCAGTCCCGAGTCCAGTCTGGGGTTGGGAATACCATCCATGCTGGACCCAGTCCATCACACTGCAAGCTAGCCTGTCCTGTAATTTTCTCAATTAAATTCTTCATGTGATGTGGAATGAAAATGACACAAACTGGAAGGGATAGGGTTGACAACCTGGAAACAATACAATTGGATGACATTGTGACAATGTTACGGAATGTCTTGTGAAGTAACAGTTGACTTCATGTATTCCATGCTTCTATAACACTACTGTAATATATGGGAGGGAATTTCTGACTATTCTTTAGAGCCACTACTCTGCACAAGTGACCATCTGTCTGCCCATGCTGTGTGTGTGTGTGTGTGTGTGTGTGTGTGTGTGTAGTCTGTGTGCGCATACCCTATGCCCTCGTGTGAGTGTTTAACCATGAATTGCTTAGGCTTTTAACTTTCCAAAGAAAGAGCTGTCTAACAAGCTGTCCTGTTTGACATTAAACAAATTGTCAGGAAACACACAACCTCCCCCTGTTAAAGCCCAGCGCATATCCACACCTCCCAAATAATACCACCTCCTTATTTTGAGAAGGTCAAGTGCACCCTCCACAGTCACACACGTATGGAGGGGAAGTCATAAATTACAGCCAGAGAGAGGGCTCAACAATCAGCCAATTAACTCAGCCTCCAGAAAGGCCAATGCAATTTCATCTCCACAGTGCAGCACTGGCAGAGGCCGCAGATTCATTACTGCAGCGCCTGCCCGCCTTCCCATCCTCTGGTCCCATCCACACACACACACTGGTCACACACACACACACACACACACACACACACACACACACACACACACACACACACACACACACACACACACACACACACACGTGTGTTCATTTTGGCACTTTTTTATTTATTCTTGTCTTATTAATTTTGACTAAAATTGTATTAAGTCTTAGTCACATGTTTGTCACTTTAATAATTATTTAGTTTTTTTCTGGGTCCCATTATAATATTGTCAATTGCCACTGAGAAATAGTTGTTTTTGTTGACAAAATGAATACTGACACACACAAACACAGCTCAGACCATTCATATTTCTCACTTTGTCTTTGCGCTCTCCCTTTCTATCAATCCCCATTTAATACCTCTCTTCTCCTCTCATCACAGTATGGACAGAAAGAAGAAGAGAAGGCGAAGACAGGTGCTAAATTAAATGCAGAAGAAGAGAAATGGAAGACTATATACACGTTCCACAGAGCCTCTCTTCCACTCTCTCCTCATAATTTTTTTTACGTGTACCATCAACGCATTACGAATGGCAAGAGCAGAAGTTCCATTCTGAGATAATTATCACAATTGTAGCCTAACTGGGCCCTCTTTGTCGAGAACCTTTTCATTATTTTCCAATAGTCATTGTACAATAACGCATGTACTATTTTCAGTGTTTACAATGGGTGGGTCTAATCCTGAATGCTGATCGGTTAAAACCGCATTCCAACCGATGTCTATTCCACAAGTTACCACCAGCTAAATCTATGATGTTAAAATGCCTATTTACTCTGTTCCATCTGACTGCGCAATCCACTGTCTCATCCGCCCAGCCAAGCAATTTATAAACTTGATCACCACTATAAAAATCATCTAGACATTATCTCACATTTCTTTTAGACTAACATTTAGTTTTCAACGGAGGAGATTTGTATAAACCTTGCTGTCTGTCACTCCGACATTTGCAACATTGTTTCAATATTCAAATTCAATCTCCAGCTGTCCCATAGTAATGAACATGTCAGGGGTTGGGACGAGACAGACAAGTAGGCAGAGTTTCTCAGCCAGTCGAAATCATGCATCAGCTGGCATAATTTTTATGGATATAAACAAAGAAACAAAGTGCAGCTAGTTTGCAGTCTTTCCAGCTTCAGTTTGCAGTGATTATGTTAGCTGTGTTGTTGGTTAGTTCCTCTGAACAACAGTGTCCTGTCGAGTGAGCACATTTTTTATGCCAGACAAAATAGAGCCTTATTAGCTAATTATTATCAAATCAAATCAAATTTTATTTGTCACATACACATGGTTAGCAGATGTTAATGCGAGTGTAGCGAAATGCTTGTAGTGTAGCGAAATGCTTGTATGTATGGATGTATCCAAGTAGAAAACAGTTCAAACAAATGCAAATGCGGCTACTTTGCTGTTATTCTGGCTGCTCTTTTTGACGTGACTAAGTTAGCTGTTGTTGGCTAGCTAGCAAGCAAGGGATAAGAACTTTTCCAGACAGTATGGCAATGGAACATTTAGAACGAACGACTTGGTCTAGCCCATAGATACAGAACAAAAAGACTGAATGACTCTAGCAACCAAACTAACAGAAACAATTGACAGAACGATTGACCAGCTGGCTTGGCTAGTAACCCTAGACTTGTGGAAGCTTGAAAAAAGTATGAATAAATACCCATATTTCCTCAAAACACCGGCTTCTCTGGCATTATCACTTTAATAGGTTGGTAGGACTTCTTTCTCACTTCCCAGGTCAGCAATCCCACATTCACCCCATAAAAATAATAAGGCAAAGGATGATGATCACTTTTGATTCAGATTAATGGAAGAGATTACAAGAAAGACAACAGTGTAGTAGACTGACATGCCAGGATATTGAGAAAATCTTTGGACTGCTTGATTACGGGGATTACTTTCAATAAGCAACGTGTCTGTTCTAGAAGCACAAGCATTTCGCTACACCACATTTCGCTACACTCGCAATAACATCTGCTAACCATGTGTATGTGACCAATACAACTTGATTTGATTGATTTGTTCTCGTGCACAGTTTGACAATCTGCAAATGAGGCTGCAGCATGAGACTTCAGGGGGAAACAAAGATAGCGTTGATAAATACCTGTAAACTAATAACTATTTACACAGTATATACTACAGTATAACCATTCATTTGTTTATAAGACAACAGAATAAACACTGATAAACCCACCCAAACCTGCAGAGCAGCACTCATGGTCATGGCATGATTAAGGGCCAAACAAACAGGCGTTTGCACCACACGAGACATAACAGGATTACAATGTCAGACCAAACAGGATTACAGACAGGAATTTGCCCTCACATTGTTCATGCGTTTTTAAAAGACCGAATTAGACAGTGATAAATATTTTCACACAGTTTGCCAAGAAAGAGAAAAAGAGACACTACAACTCTCTCACTTCAACAGAGTGCCTAGTTGTTCTAAAACTGTCCCTCAGTGTTGAGGAAAAAACTTTTGTGCTCAACAAATCAGTCATGGTGGGTGGGTATTCCATGGCATCCTAAGCGTGTGGTGAAATCATTCCATTGACTGATGTCACTATGGATGATGTCACTATGGATGAGGCATGGGGGGGGAAGAATTTGTATTAGCATTACTTTAAATGACAGGTACAGTGCCTTGCAAAAGTATTCATCCCCTTGGCGTTTGTCCTATTTTATTGCATTACAACCTGTAATGTAAATAGATTTTTATTTGGATTTCTTGTAATGGACATACACAAAATAGTCCAAATTTGTGAAGTGAATTGAAAAAAAACTTGTTTCAAAAAATTCTAAAAAATAAAAAATGAAAATTGGTGCGAGTATATGTATTCACCCTCTTTGCTAAGAAGCCCCTAATTAAGATCTGGTGCAACCAATTACCTTCAGAAGTCACATAATTAGTTAGATTGCACACAGGTGGACTTTATTTAAATGTCACGTGATCTCAGTATATGTACACCTGTTCTGAAAGACCCCAGACTCTGCAACACCTCTAAGCAAGGGGCACCTCCAAGCAAGCGGCACCATGAAGACCAAGGAGCTCTCCAAACAGGTCAGGGACAATTTTGTGGAGAAGTACAGATCAGGGTTGGGTTATAGAAACATATCAGAAACTTTTAACATACCACGGAGCACCATTACGTTTTTTATTTAAAAAATGGAAAGAATATGGCACCACAACAAACCTGCCAAGAGAGGGCCGCCCACCAAAACTCATGGACCAGGCAAGGAGGGCATTAATCAGAGAGGCAACAAAGAGACCAAAGCTGGAGCTGCAAAGCTCCACAGCAGAGATTGGAGTATCTGTCTATAGGACCACTTTAAGCCGTACACTCCACAGAGCTGGGCTTTATGGAAGAGTGGCCAGAAAAAAGCCATTGCTTAAAGAAAAAATAAACAAACACGTTTGGTGTTCACCAAAAGGCAAGTGGGGGACTCCCCACACATATGGAAGAAGGCACTCTGGTCAAATGAGACTAAAATTTTGATTGTTGGCCATCAAGGAAATGCTATGTCTGGCACAACCCCAACACCTCTCATCACCCCGAGAACAAAATCCCCACGGTGAAGCATGGTAGTGGCAGCATCATGCTGTGGGGATGTTTTTCATCATCAGGGACTGGGAAACTGGTCAGAATTGAAGGAATGATGGATGGCGCTAAATACAGGGATAATTCTTGAGGGAAACCTGTTTCAGTCTTCCAGAGATTTGAGACTGGGACGGAGTTTCACCTTCCAGCAGGACAATGACCCAAAGCATACTGCTAAAACAACACTCGAGTGGTTAAAGGGGAAACATTTCAATGTCTTGGAATGGCCTAGTCAAAGCCCAGACCTCAATCCAATTGAGAATCTGTGGTATGACTTAAAGATTGCTGTACACCAGCGGAACCCATCCAACTCGAAGGAGCTGGAGCAGTTTTGCCTTGAAGAATGGGCTAGATGTGCCAAGCTTATAAAGACATACCCCAAGAGACTTACAGCTGTAATTGCTGCAAAAGGTGGCTCTACAAAGTATTGACTTTGGGGGGGTGAATAGTTATGCAAGCTTAAGTTTTCTGTTATTTTGACTTATTTCTTGGTGGTTTCACAAAAATATTTTGCATCTTCAAAGTGGTAGGCATGTTGTGTAAATTAAATGATACAAACCACCCAAAAATCAATTTTAATTCCAGGTTGTAAGACAACAAAATAGGAAAAATGCCAAGGGGGTAAAAACCTTCAGAAGCCACTGTATGTACAATCCTGTTACTCTGGTTGTGTAAATTTCTGTTTTCACCTAACTCTGTACCTAATCCACTACGGCTGTGCACATCTCTTGTTCTTACCCCCACCCTCTGTACTCTGAAACTTGCATGTTCGGAACGAGGTATCTATGTTCAGAACGAAGTCTCTCCTTATCCTCTATTCTAAGAACACACAGTTCTTAGTACTCACAGGATAACACAGAGGTTGGTTCGACACATTGAGACAGTTGTGGTGGATTAAGGAAATGTAACAAGGTTGGGCTGTATAAGACAAGCCACAACTCAGAATCGCGGAGCTCTCACTCTATTCACTTGTGTGTGTGGTGTGACCTGCTCCCTTATTAATACATTTTGAATAAAGAAATAACTTGAATGCTGACTGCCCTTGTCTCTGCTCATTTATTAGAATTTCCATGACAGACCTGTTGGCCCTGTTTGCCTTCCCAGTGTATAATTAAGCAATAAGGGGGGTTGATATATAAGGGGGGGCAATATACCACGGCCATGGGCTGTTCTTAAGCGCAGCACAACGCGGAGTGCCTGGATACAGCCGTGGTACATTGACCATATACCACAAACCCCTGAGGTGACTTATTGCTATTATAAACGGGTTACCAATGTAATCAGAGCAGTAAATATAAATGTTTAGTCATAACTGTGGTATACAATCTGATATACCACGGCTGTCAGCCAATCACCATTCAGGGCTCGAACCACCCAGTTTATAATGTAGCATTTAGTGTTCTCTGTGTATTTCAATACAATTAATGTGACTGTGAATAATTAACACACTGTTGATCACTTATCCTTCTATCCCAAGACACTTCCAGTAAGGCTGCATGGCTCAGAAAGACATGTCAACACAATGGAACTGTCACGCCCTGGCCATAGAGAGGCTTTTATTCTCTAATTTGGTTAGGCCAGGGTGTGACTAGAGTGGGCATTCTATGTTATTTTTTCTATGTTTTTGTATGTCGTTGGTTTTGGCTGGGTATGGTTCTCAATCAGGGACAGCTGTCTGTCGTTGTCTCTGATTGAGAACCATACTTAGGTAGCTCTTGCCCACATGGGTTTTGTGGGTAGTTGTTTTCTGTTTTGTGTATTGCACCTTGCAGAACTGTTCGTTTGTTGTTTTTGTTCAAGTGTTCGTATTTATTAAACGTATTATGGATACTTACCACTCTGCACCTTGGTCCTCTTCTCCTTTTCCCGACGACATTCGTTACAGGAACACAAAAAACACAGTAGGTTTGGAAGTTTTTTATCAAACCCTTGAGCTCGAGGTTAACCTTACATAAAGCACAGAAATACTGCATTACAATCCACAAAAGGAGGTATTGGAAAAAACTAACACAGCTACCTTCTCACAGAGAACTAGAAACATGCTATACAATCTATGGAATGCACTTCCAAGGTGTCCCAGTCCCAGAGCAACATCTCTTTCTTGGTTTACAAAAACACGTCAGATTCAATAGCCGAAATGCTTTTTGTTGTGTCAAGTATTCCTTATGAAAGAGAAAGATATTACTAATCAACTCTAGAAAGTGTTTTGCCAACCAATGCCAGTCCCTCTCTCTCATCTCCATGTACACTACAGTACATCCATAAGGCTGGATAGTTAATTGCGCCAAATCTCAGCATGCACCCCTGGTGGAGCAGCCCAGCGTTCTGTGTGTTTGGGCCTTATTTACTCTTCAGCACTGCTCGCATCTCACCATCAATAATTCTGTAAGAAGCCTATGGCCTCTCTCCAGTTTTATTTCCTTTTAATCTCTGGTTGGTTTCTCTGTACCAGCCTCATGTTATTTAATTACCTGTATAACTTTTCTTTAAAAGGTCCATTGCAGTCATTTTTATCTCAATATCAAATCATTTCTGGGTAAGAATTAAGTACCTTACTGAGATTTCTTTTCTATTAAAATTGTCAAAAATCATCAAAAATAGCTTCTTAGCAAAGGGCAATTTCTCAAGCAAGAAATTTGCTAGATCTGATTGGGAATGGTCTGAGTGGGGAAGGGAAAACTGAAAACTAGGTGTTATTGGTTATTACCGCATGGTGATGTCACCATGGAAGGACAAAACTCCATCCCACCTGTCACATCCTGACCATAGAGAGCCATTATTTTCTATGGTGGAGTAGGTCAGGGCGTGACTGGGGGTTTACTCTAGGTTATTATTTCTATGTGGGGTTGTAGTTTTGTTTTTCTATGTTGGTGATTCCCAATTAGAGGCAGATGGTAATTGTTGTCTCTAATTGGGAATCATATTTAAGTAGCATTTTTTCCACCTGTGTTTTGTGGGATATTGTTTATGTGTAGTTGCATGTTAGCCATCCATTGTTGTCACGTTTCGTTTAGTCTTTATTGTTTGTTGTGGGGTTCACTTATTTCTAATAAAAGATGTGGAACCCAGATCACGCTGCACATTGGTCCGAGTATTATTCCAGCGAACGTGACAGAATATCCCACCACAACAGGACCAAGCAGCGTGCCCAGGAGGAGAGGGTAACATGGACTTGGGAGGAGATTCTGGATGGGAAGGGATCCTGGACTTGGGAGGAAATCCTGGCAGGACAGGATCGCCTTCCTTGGCGGGAGACACAAGGAGAGAAGGGAGGACAGCGACGACGACGGGTTTTGCGGCCACAGAGAAAGCCCAAAAGACAGCCCAAAATATTTGGGGAGGAGGCACATGGGGTGGTCAGCGGAACCGGGGAGTGAGCCAGAGCCCGTGTGGGAGTCGATAGAAGAAGGTAATGAGAGATACCGGAGAGAGGTTGTGGAAAGGAGTATGCTGCAGTGCAGGCGTGTTGAAATGCACCCTTCTCAGCCCGGGACACCATCTGTGACAGCTCTACGCACCAAGTCTCCAGTACGCCTTCACAACCCAGTACGTCCTGTGCCAACTCCTCGTACTCACCGTGCAAAGTGTGTTAACTTCATAAGGGATAGGGGGCAGCATTTTCACTTTTGGATAAATAGCATGCCCAATTTCAACTTCCTGCTACTGATGCCAAGAATATAAGATATGCATATCATTCGTAGATTTGGATAGAAAACAATCTGAAGTTTCTACAACTGTTTAAATCATGTCTGTGAGTATAACAGAACTTATGTAGCAGGCAAAACCCCGAGGACTTAACCTTCAGATTTTTTTTTTTTAGGTCTCTGTCTGTTCAGTGTATCTCATTGGGAAATGATATTTCTTAGGAACTTGTTTTCAGTTCCTACCGCTTCCACTGGATGTCACCAGTCTTTGGAATTTGGTTGAGGTTATTCCTTTGTGCAATGAAGAAATACGGCCATCTAGGAACTGCGTAACACTGTTGAGAGTTGCGCAAGACTTGAAAAGTAGCTTGGTTTGTTGTCTTCATGTATTGAACACAGATAGACACATCTTCAATTTGATCGATTATTAATGTTTAAAAATACCTAAAGTTGTATTACAAAAGTAGTTTGAAATGTTTTGGCAAAGTTTACAGGCAACCTTTGAAATATTTTGTAGTGATGTTGCGCAATTTGGAAGCTGGTTTTTCTGGATCAAACGTGCCAAATAAATGGACATTTTGGATATATATGGACAGAATTAATCGAACAAAAGGACCAATTGTGATGTTTATGGGACATATTGGAGTGCCAACAAAAGAAGCTCGTCAAAGGTAAGGCATGTTTTACATTTTATTTCTGCGTTTGAAATATGGGGTTGAAATATGCTACCCTCTTTGTTTACTGATGTGCTATCATCAGATAATAGCTTCTTATGCTTTCGCCGAAAAGCCTTTTTAAAATCTGAAATGTTGGCTGGATTCACAAAGAGTGTAGCTTTAATTTAGTATCTTACATGTGTGATTTAATGAAAGTTCAATTTTTAAATCATTTTATTTGAATTTGCCGGCTGCATTTCCCCTGGCTTTTGGCCAAGTGGGACGCAAGCGTCCCCTATACCATAAGAAGTAAAAGTTCCGATACAATTTATGCCAGCTATACGCACTAGGTCTCCAGCGTGCCTTCACAGCCCAGTACGTTCTGTGCTAGCTCCTCGCACTTGCCATGCGAGGTGTGTTATCGAACCGGTACCATTGATGCCGGCTATATGCACCAGGTCTACAGTACGCCTCCACAGCTCAGTACATCCGTTGCCAGCTCCACGCACCAGGCCTCCAGTGTGCCTCCCCAGTCCGGTGCGTCTTGTGCCTGCTCCCCACACTCGCCCTGAGGTGTGTGTCACCAGTCTGGTGCCAAATGTGCCGGCCCCACGGATCAGTCCTCCAGTGTGTCTCCCCAGTCCAGAGCTTCCGGTGACGGTTCCCAGTCCAGATCTTCCAGCAATGATCCCCAGTCCAGAGCTTCCGGCGACGGTCCCCAGCCCAGAGTTTGCGGCGACGGTTCCCAGTCCAGAGCTTCCAGCGACGGTTCCCAGTCCAGAGCTTCTGGCGACATTTCACAGTCCAGAGCTTCCTGAGGCGCTCCACATCCGGAATCTCCTGTGACGGTCCATTGTCCAGAACCTCCTGCAACGGTCCGCGGTCAAGAACCTCCAGCTCCAGGGCAGGAGCCTTCCTCTACGCCGATGCCCAGTCCGAGCACGGTGTCCAGTCCAGCTCCAAGGCAGGAGCCTTCCTCTGCGCCGATGTCCAGTCCAAACATGGCGTCCAGTCCTGCTCCATGGCAGGTGCCCTCCTCTGCAGAGCCTTCCTCTGCGCCGATGTCCATTCCAGACACGGCGTCCGGTCCCGCTCCATGGCAGGAGTCTTCCTCTGCACCGAAGTCCAGGCCAGGGCCGATGTTCAGTCCCGCTCCATGGCAGGAGCCTTCCTCGGCATCTAGGTCCAGTCCAGGCACAGTGTTCAGCCTGGGTCCATGGCTGGGTCCGCAGGATGAGTGGGTTCTTCGGCCCACACCAGAGCCGCCACCAAAGATGATGGATCCGCGAGCTGAGCGGGTTCTTCGTCCCGCACCAGAGCCGCCACCGACACTAGACACCCCCCTAACCCTCCCTTTTGGTTTCAGGTTTTGCGGCCGGAGTCCGCACCTTTGGGGGGGTACTGTCACATCCTGACCATAGAGAGCTTTTATTTTCTATGGTGGAGTAAGTCAGGGCGTGACTGGGGGTTTAGTCTAGGTTATTATTTCTTTGTGGGGTTCTAGCTTTGTTTTTCTATGTTGGTGATTTTGTATGATTCCCAATTAGAGGCGGCTGGTAATCGTTGTCTCTAATTGGGGATCATATTTAAGTAGCATTTTTTCCACCTGTGTTTTGTGGGATATTGTTTATGTGTAGTTGCATGTTAGCACTCCATTGTCGTCATGTTTCGTTTAGTCTTTGTTTAAAAGATGTGGAACCCAGATCACGCTGCACATTGGTCTGAGTATGCTTCCAACTATCGTGACACCACCACAACAGGCTGAAATTTTAGGTGGTCGTTTCAAACAGCATTTCACTAAAAGGGCATTAACATAATTTTCACAATTTCACAGTATTATTCCAACCTTATAGTGTGGAAATATAAAACACAGGAAAATCATGTTTTACTGCACTGGGCCTTTAAAGGGGGCATGTTATTTTTTTGTATCATGAATCAAACATTGCAGCGTTTCTCATAAAGCTGAAAATGAACAACAGTTCTCATTAGCCACAGTTGTTGGAGGAGAGGGTGTTTTCTGTAGTTCAACACAATCTGTCACCACACACATTCTCAATATTGTTTTTATTAACTTTTCTGCTCTTTTGCACACCAGTATTTCTACTTGCACATCATCATCTGCACATCTATCACTCCAGTGTTAATTTGCTAAATTGTAATTACTTCGCTACTATGGCCTACTTATTGCCTTACCTCCTCATGCCATTTGCACACACTATATATATATACTTTCTTTTTTCTATTGTGTTATTGACTGTACGCTTGTTAATTCCATGTGTAACTCTGTGCTGTTGTTTGTGTCGCACTGCTTTGCTTTATCTTGGCCAAGTTGCAGTTGTAAATGAGAGCTTGTTCTCAACTAGCCTATCTGGCTAAATAAAGGTGAAATAAAAAATTAAAAAATAAGTCCAACAACTCTCTCTCTCTCTCTCTCTCTCTCCCCAACATGACCTCACTCTTCACGGTTGGATGATCATTATAATGTACTGCATGATCTACTACAGAAATCACAGTCATGGAATAACTGTTTGTTTTCTGGATGTTTTTCAAACAAGGAATATCCCTCCATAAAAGACTCTTGACAGATGATTCAAGCCTGCTACAGTAGCTGTAAACCCCACATGAACCTGCTCTCCCTGCTCCTCATACTGAGCTTGAAGTAAGACAAGATGGAGTGTTGCATCTTCATGGTTTGTGAGGTGTACTTTAAGACATTAAGCACACTGCTCATGTAGATGTGGAGAGGGTCGTCTGCGTGTCCAATTAGGTGTGTTGTGATAGCAGGCCAGCTCTTTAAGCCCACTGAGCGATGTCTCATGCTGGGAAAGGTAGCTTCAGGGAACGACACTGTGAAGTGAGAGGATAGGGTGCTTAAAAACAGTTGTAAGAGAGAGAAATTCACTGTTAACATAGTAGCCAGCATTTGGCTGGAAGCAGCAAACTACAGGTTTCTCCATTAAAGCAGCATTTTCTCAAAGCCCGAAGGTGAAACAGAAGTGTGTAATAGAGGGGTGGTAAACAGTGTATTGAGATTTGGTCGCATTATACAATACATTACTCAGATTTCCCTTCAGAGTCCAAGCAACTTGAAACGTGCAGTATCTGTTCTGCTGGCAGACAAATTAACAGAAGCTTCCCTGTGGGGTCTTCTAGCTTGATGCATTGCATAATTCTTAATTTCATGTGCATTCCCCGACTTCTATAAACTTTACACACACATACACACACACGTTTAGAATGCATGATTACATAATGAACCAAAGCTGTAGTGGATGGAAATGGGAGCTGTGTGGTTTTAAACAGTGTGGAGCTTAAGTTATGTGGACATTTTCTTTAGTTAGGAAGAAAACTTTCAAAGTGCTCTCAAGTAACTTTTCTTCAAAGAAATTCCTGATAGTGTTTGAGTTTGCAGCAATGAAAGAGTTGTGGGCTGAATGGCTATGGTTACCATATTCCTGATGGAGACATGAAGACAGAGAATCCGTAATGCTGTATGAAATTTGTCAGACAGTTAAGGGGGAAAAAAAGGTAATACATACAAAATAACTGAAGTGAAGTGATTTGCATCCATATGTAATTGGGTATCAATTAGTATTTCTGTGCCAGTAGGCCTATTGAGAATAGCTGTGTGCCGTTGGAGTTTCTAACTTCAAAACATTATATGAGTCTGCTGATGTCTCTAAGCTAACAGAGTGCATAGCAGACTGAAAACTGACATGACTCTGAGGGCAATTAATGGGTCAAATAATGACATTAGCACCTGTGAGAGTGTTCCAGAAATACTCTTTAAAAAAAGGGCAAGGACATGTTCTCATGCCAGAGAAAGCCTGAGGTAGCTTTTAATATTTCAACACAAACCTAGCAGAGCTGGCCAGACAGGTGAAAAGCACAGGTGTTGGCAGCACAGCAATCTGAGTTTGACTGGAGCACGGCCAGATATATCCATGGAAAGTGTATTGGCACATAGTGTAGCACTAAAAGACAAGCAAAAAATCCTCCCAGGCCTGGTATATGCTCATTTAATAATGATGCTCAATGGAAAACGTGGGTGATATAAGCTTTTACTGTGGCTATTAATCATGCATAAGAGTAGCAGCAGCCACACCACTGCTGCATGAACCAGAGACGCATGCATTCCCCGTATCAGAAATGTCACCACATGCAGCTTTTGGTATTTTGGGGAAATGAAGCACTCTCATGGGAGGAAATGCATTCATATTGTAAATATCAACCTTTCTTTAGATGTGTAGGAGCCGCTGAGCCCTGTCACCAGATATAGGAGTCCAATAACACCATGGAAATTAGATTTTCTTTTCTCGCTCTCTCTTCGAGTGGCTTGTACACTGCCTTGCCCTACGTTAAGAATCATCAAGATGCCTGACTTGAGAGAGCAAGAGAAAATTTCAAAAGAAAGGCCTAAACTGTACTGGAGGGCTACAGGGATTACTCAAGTCACAGAAGAGTAGGAGTTTATCTTGCTTTAAAAAGTCCTGCAGTACAGTGCATTCGGAAAGTATTCAGTCTTTTTCCATAATTTTATACATTACAGTATTATTCTAAAATTTATTTAAAAAAATGTTTTTCCCTCATCAAATCAAGACAATACACGATAATGACAATGCAAAAACGTTTTTTAAATAGTTTTTTTGCACATTTAGTATAAATAGAAAACATCACATTTACGTACACTACCGTTCAAAAGTTTGGGGTCACTTAGAAATCTCCTTGTTTTTCAAAAGAAAAGCACATTTTATGTCCATTTTGAGCTTGTAATCGAACCCACAAATGCTGATGCTCCAGATACTCAACTAGTCTAAAAAAGGATACTGTAATCAGGACAACAGCTGTGCTAATTTATTTTATTTATTTTTTCCATTATTTTACCAGGTAAGTTGACTGAGAACATGTTCTCATTTGCAGCAACGACCTGGGGAATAGTTACAGGGGAGAGGAGGGGGATGAATGAGCCAATTGTAAACTGGGGAATATTAGGTGACCGTGATGGTTTGAGGGCCAGATTGGGAATTTAGCCAGGACACCAGGGTTAACACCCCTACTCTTACAATAAGTGCCATGGGATCTTTAATGACCTCAGAGAGTCAGGACAACCATTTAACGGCACCCTACACAGGGCAGTGCCCCCAATCACTGCCCTGGGGAATTGGGATATTTTTTTAGACCAGAGGAAAGAGTGCCTCCTACTGGCCCTCCAACACCACTTCCAGCAGCATCTGGTCTTCCATCCAGGAACTGACCAGGACCAACCCTGCTTAGCTTCAGAAGCAAGCCAGCAGTGGTATGCAGGATGGTATGCTGCTAACATAATTGCAAAAGGGTTTTCTAATGATCAATTAGCCTTTCAAAATGATAAACTTGGATTAGCTAACACAACATGCCATTGGAACACAGGAGCGATGGTTGCTGATAAAGGGCCTCTATACGCCTATGTAGATATTCCATAAAAAAATCTGCCGTTTCCAGCTACAATAATCATTTACAACATTAACAATGTCTACACCGTATTTCTGATCAATATGATGTTATTTTAATTGACAACAAATGTGCTTTTCCTTCAGAAACAAGGACATTTCTAAATGACCCCACACTTTTGAAAGGTAGTGTAAGCATTCAGACCCTTTACTCAGTACTTTGTTGAAGCACCTTTGGCTGCAATTACATCCTAGAGTCTTCTTGGGTATGACGCTACAAGCTTGGCACACCTATATTTGGAGAGCTTCTCCCATTCTTCTCTGCAGATGCTCTCAAGCTCCGTCAGGTTGGATGGGGAGCATCGCTGCAGAGATGTTCTATCAGGTTCAAATCCGGTCTCTGGCTGGGACACTCAAGGACATTCAGAGACTTGTCCTGAAGGCACTCCCGTATTGTCTTGCCTGTGTGCTTAGGGTCATTGTCCTGATGGAAGGTGAACCTTCGCCCCAGTCAGAGGTCCTTAGCACTCTGGAGAATGTTTTCATCAAAGATCTCTCTGTACTTAGCTCCATTCATATTTCCCTCGATCCTGACTAGTCTCCCAGTCCCTGCCACTGAAAGACATCCCCACAGAATGATGCTGCCACCAACATGCTTCACCGTATGTATGGTGCTAGGTTTCCTCCAGACGTGATGCTTGGTATTCAGGCCAATAAGTTTAATCTTGGTTTCATCCGACCAGAGAATCTTATTTCTCATGGTCTGAGAGTCTTCAAGGTACTTTTTGGCAAACTCCAAGCGGGCTGTAATGTGCCTTTTACTGAGGAGTGGCTTCCGTCTGGCCACTCTACCATAAAGGCCTGATTGGTGGAGTGCTGCAGAGATGGTTGTCCTTCTGGAAGATTGTCCTTCTGGAAGGTTCTCCAATCTTCACAGAGGAACTCTGGAGTTCTGTCAGAGTGACCATCGGGTTCATGGTCACCTCCATGACCAAGGCCCTTCTCCCCCGATTGCTCAGTTTGGCCAGGGGGCCAGCTCTAAGAGGAGTCTTGGTGGTTCCAAACTTCTTCCAATTAAGAATGATGGAGGCCACTGTGTTCTTTAGGACCTTCAATGCTGCATGTTTTGGTACCCTTTCCCAGATCTGTCCCTAGACACAGTCCTGTCTCGGAGCTCTGCAGACAATTTGTTCGACCTCATGTCTTGGTTTTTGCTCTGACATGCACTGTCAAATGAGGGACTTTATATATACAGGTGTGTGCCTTTCCAAATCATGTCCAATCAATTGAATTTAGCACAAGTTATAAAAACATCTCAAGGATGATCAATGGAAACAGGATTTCCCTGAGCTCAATTTCGAGTTTCAGCTGTGAGACAATTTCAAGTCTCATAGTCTGCATACTTATGTAAATAAGGTATTTGTTTTTCTAAAAATCTGTTTTCCCTTTGCCATTATGGGGTATTGTGTATAGATTGATGAAAATGTGTATTTAATCTATTTTAGAATAAGTCTACCGTAACTGAATACTTTCGGAATGCACTGTATATCTTAATGTTTCTTACACCAAACAGTGAAGTGGTTCATTATGAACAGTAATGACTTATCTAAATCAATCTCTAAACATAAAACCCCACTGTTCTTGCATGTCTCACACCCAATACACAATGAAGAGTGGAATATAGTAATCAGAACAAAGTGTAATTTACGTCATTGTGGAGGTTTGATCAGACATTTCACCATGCTATGCACATTTTCTAACAGTGATTCAAAGTGACTCCAGGCCAGGTTATGTAACACTATTGTGAGTCCTCTGGTTGTTGGTTGCACACGCACCCATCCCACACGGCATTAATGGTCCCTTCCTTTCCCTAACTGGCTCCTGCTCTGTGGCTCCATAAAGAGCACCATGTGGAGCCATTTCCAGGTCAATACTTCCCTTCCCTGGAACAAACTCCCATACCCCAACAAGCTTCTGTCTATACACTGTATTTCCCCCTGCTTTGTTTGTGAAATCAGCACAGAGTCACAAGAATTATGGGATCACTTTGCCCAGGGGACGGTTCATGCCAATACACCAAAGCCATTGTGACATTGCATGCTGCAGCCACGGCAACGCAAGCAGTTCCCGTGATGTGGTGGGAGGCAATAGGTGGCTCTTGCTAATGTCCTCTGCCTCACCAATGAGACCTCATTTCATCCCCACACGTGGCATGATTGTACAAGTGGCTGAATTGATGAGGGTATGTCAGCCAGTGAGGAGGATTTTTCTCCCCCTTTTTATTTCTGTTTTTGCCTCACTAGTTTATCAGTGTTCAGAAGCGGTCCTCTTGGGAGGTCTGGGAGCTGCTCGATGAGACACAGACAGTCACAAAAGCACCAGCTCCTGTCTTGTCACTCCTAACCTTATCTGAACGCAACTCCCTCCCTCTATCCCTGTCATGAGAAAACTGACAGAACTAAAGTCTGACAGACGCCTGACAGAAAAGTGAGAAAAGTGGAGGAGCTTAAGTGACTTCATGCTCCCACACATATGGCTTCACAATGCCTCACAAGCCAGGCACACCAGCCAAGAAGGCAGGCAGGCCGTCGTCTCAGACAATATGTTTATTCTCAATATGGAGGCTGTATTTGACTTGACAAACTCCCCCTCCCTGGATACCCTTCAAGAGGAGTGAAGCGACGTCTTCAGAGTCATGGAAGTGGACTGGGGGCAGTGAACCTCCAGCTAGTAGCAGACGGCCGTGCCAAGACCCTGCCAGGGTTGCGCGCCTGCCATGGGATAGTTTTTTATTCATCTGAGGAGAAAGAGGGACAGATTGATAAAGAGGTTTAATTGTCTGTCAGCATGCCTTATGGTGTGGAGGCTTCATCCACTGCTGGTCCTCTCTGGCTTTGTCATTACCATTTCAATCCTGCGGGCCTCGCTGGCCTGGTTCTGGCGTCGCAGCACAGCAGCCGCTTCATTAGTAGTTAGCGGGGCTGGCTGACAGAGTGGAAGGCTGAGGCCTGGGATGGGGAAGCAGTGATGCGCTAGGCTTCCTCTTCCCTTCTCCTCTCCACTGCTTCTCCTACCCTGTCGACTCTAATAGACTATTGATTTTACATCCACCAACGGATAAGACTCCACTTTTACCGTTCACTCATGATATTAGCTGTCCATTAACTCCGGCTCCAAGGCCTAACAGCTTGTCAGCATATTGCCCCCCTCATCCCCTGTTCCCTATCCCTCCATACCCCTTGTTCAATGTTCCAATCAACTGACTACGGTAGGTCTCAAGACCCCCGAAAGCATTAGGTACCCACAGCACCCTCAAAGCCTTCATCAGATAACTTTGAACCTAAGACAGAACTGGATATGGTCAGTGGCAATGATTCACTCACACACAATTAACGGCATTACTTTTTTTAAAGGGGGTAAAACTGAAGAGAGAGGAAATTAGCCTGCTAGAGGCAAAGAGGAGTATTAAGAAAAAAGGCCCTCAAAATGGCAATCCCTCTCAGCAGTTAAGAGTGCATTACATTGTATTTAGAAGATCAAAATCTGTCAACTAATTGTGCCTTCTTCCTCTGTTCCCATTGGCAATGACTCAGAGAGCAATAGAGAGGGACAATAATCCTTGCTGGTTCATAGAACTGCAGTTCAAGCCTCTACCATTTAATTGCAGATTCTGAGAATTGAACTGTCTTCGTGCATATTCCGTTTGTAATAATATTATAATAATAATATTATTACAAACGGAATATACAGAGACAAAGTAAGATGGTAACGTGCCAAACTTAGTTCACATCATTCTAGCATTGCAAACTCTTTGTCATAGTTCTTGAATATGTGTACTATTGCTTGAATATCCAGTGCTCTCCACAAGTCCTGCTTTTCTGTTGTTGTGTGTGTCTGTATGTGTGTGTGTGTGTGTGTGTGTGTGTGTGTGTGTGTGTGTGTGTGTGTGTGTGTGTGTGTGTGTGTGTGTGTGTGTGTGTGTGTGTGTGACTACCCCATATACTTATTTGTTCTCATTGTTATGGTTGGAAATTTTCAACCGAGGTCTATTTTGCTTGTGAGGCATTGATATTTCCATAATCATATGTAAATATATATATATATATATATATATATATATATATATATATATTTTTACCCATTTGTCTCCCAATTATGATCTTGTCTCATCGCTGCAACTCCCCAACGGGCTCAGGAGAGGCAAAAGGTCGAGTCATGCGTTCTCCGAAACATGACCTGCCAAACCGCACTCCCTGCTTAACCCGGAAGCCAGCTGCACCAATGTGTCAGAGGAAACACTAATCGACTGACGACTGAGGTCAGCCTGCAGGTGCCTGGCCCGCCACAAGGAGTCACTAGAGCACGATGAGCCAAGTAAAGCCCCCCCGGCAGTGCCTTAGACAACTGCGCTACTCGGGAGGCCGGCAATCATCTGTTTTAAAAGAATAACCATAACAGACTCTTCTAAAACTCAAATAGGCTACCTCTAGGCCGTCTCTCAATGCTAAAAGGCCAGAGCAGGGTTAAATCTTCAGTACTGTACCAACCCCCCTCTGCATCACATGCTTCTCCCTGGGCCTGCAGGCTGCTGTGTCTCTGTCTCATCTCCAGCACTCCACCCGTGTGTCTCACATGCCTCTGGGCTGGTCAGCATGTCTCTGTGTGTCAGGGCACACAAAAACACAGAAACCCGCAGCAGCCATCGTCACCGCTGCTGTCGTGTCGCTGTCTATGATTAAATTATATGACATGCTATTTTATCAAATCGATTACCTAATGTTTAATTGATTAAACGTTTAATGAATTAAACCATGCAACAATTAAACCATTAATAACCTGGGGCACCACGGAAGCATTCATTTATACAGAGTGGTTATCTCCCGAATCCAACCTCTTGAAACTAGGGGGCACTATTTTCATTTTTGGAAAAATAATGTTCCCAAAGTAAACGGGCTATTTCTCAGGACCAGATGCTAGAATATGCATATAATTGACAGCTTAGAACTGATAGCTTAGAACTGATATTGCAGGCGAAAGCCTGAGAAAATTCCAATCAGGAAGTGACTCTTATTTTGAAACCCCTGTGTTCCTATGCATCCCTATTGCCCATTGAAAGGGATATGAACCAGATTCCTTTTTCCATGGCTTCCCTAATGTGTCTACAGCCATTAGACATCGTTTCAGGCTTTTATTTTCAAAAATAAGCGTGAACGACAACATTGCGTCAGTTGTCAGGTGGTGGCTCTCAGAGTGATATGTGCGTAATAGACAAAGGCGGCCATTGTTCCTCTCGCTCCTACTGAAAAGCCAATTGTCCCGGTTGATATATTATCAAATAGATATTTGAAAAACACCTTGAGGATTGATTATAAAAAACGTTTGCCATGTTTCTGTCGATATTATGGATCTAATTGAAGATTTTTTCTACGTTGTCGTGATCGCAATTTCCCGTGGAATTCTCAACAAAACGTGGACAAGAAACGGAGATATTTCGTCTATAAAAATAATCATTATGGAACAAAAGGAACATTTGCTGTCTAACTGGGAGTCTCGTGAGTGAAAACATCCAAAGCTCATCAAAGGTAAACAATTTAATTTGATTGCTTTTCTGATTTTCGTGAAAAAGCATCCTGCTGCTAAATGGACATAATGCTATGCTAGGCTATCGATAAACTTACACAAACGCTTGTCTTGCTTTGGCTGTAAAGCATAATTTCTGAGATGACAGGGTGATCTGAGATGACAGGGTGATTAACAAAAGGCTAAGCTGTGTTTCACTATATTTCACTTGTGATTTCATGAATATGAAAATTTTCTAGTAATATTTTTTGACCTTTGCGCTATGCTAATTAGTGTAGTTGATGATAATTCGGGATATAAAGATCTGAAGATCTTTATATCAATAGCAGTCAATTATTAATCGTCACCTCGTGTCGTTCTGATTGTTGTAAGTACTTGGTTATCTGCACGAACCCTAGCTAATAAGTTGAATCAGCAATACACAAATTAGCTTAATAATTGATTTACTAAATCACACAGAATTACATATACAGTACACATATATGTATGTATATGTATGTACAGTATGTTTTTTATTTTACCTTTATTTAACTAGGCAAGTCAGTTAAGAACAAATTCTTATTTTCAATGACAGCCTAGGAACAGTGGGTTAACTGCCTGTTCAGGGGCAGAACGACAGATTTGTACTTTGTCAGCTCGGGGGTTTGAACTTGCAACCTTCCGGTTACTAGTCCAACGCTCTAACCACTAGGCTACGCTGCCACCCCCATCTACAGTTGAAGTCGGAAGATTACATACACGTATGTTGGAGTCATTAAAACTCTTTTTACAACCAGTCCACAAATTTCTTGTTAACAAACTATAGTTTTGGCAAGTCAGTTAGGACATCTACCTTGTGTGTGCAGACCTCCACAAGTCTGGTTCATCCTTGGGAGCAATTTCCAAATGCCTGAAGGTACCACGTTCATCTGCACAAACAATAGTGTGCAAGTATAAACACCATGGGACAACGCAGCCGTCATGACGCTCAGGAAGGAGACGCGTTCTGTCTCCTAGAGATGAACATACTTTGGTGCGAAAAGTGCAAATCAATCCTAGAACAACAGCAAAGGACCTTGGGAAGATGCTGGAGGAAACAGATACAAAAGTATCTATATCCACAGTAAAACGAGTCCTATATCAACATAACCTGAAAGGCTACTCAGCAAGGAAGAAGCCACTGGTGGCAGCATCATGTTGTGGGGGTGCTTTGCTGCAGGAGTGACTAGTCACAAAATAGATGGCATCATGAGGAGGAAAAAAACATGTGGATATATTGAAGTAACATCTCAAGACATCAGTCAGGAAGTTAAATCTTGGTCGCAAATGGGTCTTCCAAATGGACAATGACCCCAAGCATACTTCCAAAGTTGTGGCAAAATGGCTTAAGGACAACAAAGTCAAGGTATTGGAGTGGCCATCACAAAGCCCTGACCTCAATCCCATAGAGAATTTGTGGGCAGAACTGAAAAAGTGTGTGCGAGCAAGGAGGCCTACGAACCTGACTCAGTTACACCAGCTCTGTCAGGAGGAATGGGACAAAATTCACCCAACTTACTCTGGGAAGCTTGTGGAAGGCTACCTGAAATGTTTGACCCAAGTTTAACAATTTAAAGGCAATGCTACCAAATAATAATTGAGTGTAAACTTCTGACCCACTGGGAATGTGATGAAAGAAATAAAAGCTGAAATAAATCATTCTCTCTACTATTATTCTGACATTTCACATTCTTAAAATCAAGTGGCGATCCTAACTGACCTAAAAAAGGGAATTTTTACTTGGATTAAATGTCATGAATTGTGAAAAACTGAAATTAAATGCATTTGGCTAAGGTGTATGTAAACTTCCGACTTCAACTGTATATACACAGGATAGATCATACATTGATTACTAATCATGTCATGAAAAGCCCATAGTGGGCTAACCCGATAGGACGGCTGGTTACACAAAGGTTGGGTTTGAATGAAAGAGCGGGAAGAGTAAGGGACAAAGGGATTGGGTCTCTATTGGACCTTGAGATGCTATGCTACCGTGAATATAAGAATCTTATGCATTCCAATAACAGCCCATTCGGGAAAAGGAAAATGCAATATATATATTTACTCTGAGCTGCGCTTCGATAGATGGGTTAAAGATGGAAGACTGGTTTACCCAGTAGAGATCGCCATTGTCCTGTGAAGAATCTTTCTGGTCGTAGTGTTGAAGAGTGGATATGTTAAAGTTCCCTGTCGTTCTTTGGAGATTGTCTGTCCTTTCCTAGGCCACGTACGTTTACAGCTGCAGCTGATAACTCGACGTCTAGGATGTATCACTTCTTCTTTAGTGAATAATCGTTCAAAATTCATACCAAGTTGCCATAATCAGCTCGTACTGTATTCTGGTTGGTCTAGTCGAAATTCACAATTCAAATGGATCGTCACCTCCATGTTGAAATTAGCCATTTTAAAGGTACGGACACCAGTCCTCACGTCATCAAGGACTGAGGTTGACTTCCGTCAACAGGCTTTTGTACTGGGGGAAAGAAGGGCGTGTTTCATAGTTCTCAACCAATGTCTGTTCACTTGGGCGTGGCCAAGGGGAGAGAGCAGCACTATGCAGGGAGCTAAGTGTCTGGCTGAGACTAGGAAGTGTCTGTGCGCTTTACTGATTACACAGCCATAATTCAACCAGGGCTCTAGTCACTAGCCCCAGCATCCCTCATAGCCCTCTATGATCACTTATTAGTACTGGGATTCACAGAGCTGTTCCTCTTTCTTCTACTGTTAGAGCACTGTAGATAATCAATTTTGAGAAATGATATATGGTAGACAGAACATAGGTTACAGATGACTGTATTTCCCAGTGCAGAGAGGGAAGAAGAGAAGAGCTGCTGAAGCTATAAGCACCAGCTGGAGGGATTTTCTACCTGATGCCACCTTGCTAACACGAAGGAGCTGTCATGGCAGTGCCACGCCTCTAATGTGTTGTTGATTACACCTCAGAACAACACTCTCCACTCCCAACCTGTTCATCTGACCTCCAGAATAGAGTCTGGAGGAAGTGCGTCAAATAGGTGCTTTTAGCTGGAGCGAATTAGAATTCAGCCACTTCAGTCAGACTTTTGGGAAAGGCTCCCATCTGACTCGCATCTGACTCCCATCTGACAGTTAATCATGCAGATGTTGGATAGGTGGCTCTGGAAATGTACTTGTGGTCAGGAGGCTCTCTGTGTAAATACTCAAGCTCAGAAATTACCAGTCAGTGTTCGTTATACCTGGCTGAGCTTCACCTATTTCATCCATACATTCTCAAACTGGGTGTTAGTAATGATGTTCTTTGACAATACTAAAATGAAGCAGTGTTTAATTGTATGCATGGGATATTTCCACTTGATATGAACTTAAGTCTGAACTGATTTGCCTTCAGATAAGATACTGCACCACCACACTACCAATGAAACTCAACAATGCCAGGAGCTACTGCAAATCCCTTGTTTATCTGAGAGAGAAATTGATATCTCTTGCTTTTCAAAGAGGTATCTCAGTCAGACCAGCAGATGCGTACAAGGCTGAGGACGGTTATCAATCTCTCTCATGCCTTTCAGGGCCCAGACGTATCCTGACCACAGCTGTCACATAGAATGACCCTGCTCCAACAGTACTTTTTGACACAGCTTAACCTTATCCAATGGCATAACAGAGACACATAGAATCCCAGTGTTTGTGGCAGGCAGCAAGAAAAACTAATGTCAACAGCCCCATACACCTGTGTAAAATGCGCAGCCAAGTAAAAAGTAGAGTAAAACAGAGCAGAACTCCTGCAAGGAGAATATGTTTGGTTTAATCATCTATTCATAACACAAAAATTGCTTTACCCCCTTTCCAAAATACATTTAATTTGGATAGTTTGGGATGAACAAACAAAATAATAACTTGGGGCTATTGTTAGCTGCATTGTGGCACATGCACAACAAGTGATATCCTAAAGCGGGCCACCTGCACAGAAAGGAACATACAGCACACCAACATGCTATGCTAGACACACACAGCAGACTTCTGTCTTTCTGAAGTTATTACAGCACTACAGGACTGAAAGGTTAGTTAGCCAAGATATTAGCAAGAAGATCATTTCACCTCAAAATGTTGTCCATAATTAGTCAATCGATTTAAGACCATAATATTATAATAGCTGTAATGTGAGGTTAACTAATTCAAAGATCCAACTGATATTTTCATAGCCGTCAATGTTATTTTGCATACATGTCTTAGTAAATTTACCATTTCGGCATGGATTCAGAACTCACTAGCTCTGTTATGAACGATAACAACTGTGATACTTAATTCAGCTAAACAGTTTAGAGACTACCATGCAGGTACAAACTGCAATATCAAGAGCGGTTCAATGTTAATTTTAAATATTTATTTATCAATTGATTCTTCAAGAACAATTTATAGATGTCTCGTAAGATTAGTACCACTATACACCATCATAACCACTAATATATGGTTGCTTTTATTCATATGCTCAGCATATGTAGGAACTCCTTCAAGACAGTTGGAAAAGCATTCCAGGTGAAGCTTGTTGAAAGAATGGCAAGAGTGTGCAAAGCTGTCATCAAGGCAAAGAGTGGGTATTTGAAGAATCTCTTGAAGAATATAATTTGATTTGTTTATCACTTTTGTGGTTTCATTGTTTTGATGTCGTCATTACTATTACACAATGTAGAAAATAGTACAATTAAATAAAACCCTTGAATGAGTAGGTGTTCTAAAGATTTTGACCGGTATTGTTTATTTATATATATACAGTGGGGCAAAAAAGTATTTAGTCAGCCACCAATTGTGCAAGTTCTCCCACTTAAAAAGATGAGAGAGGCCTGTAATTTTCATCATAGGTACACTTCAACTATGACAGACAAAATGAGTATAACTGAATATATGGGGGAAAAGGCCATTCTTGAACATGGGGTGAGCCATTCTTACTAATTTGCTAGAGAAAAAGTTTGGATTTAAGTATAACTTTTGCATGACTGACACCTTTAGTGAGAGGTATTTAATATTTAATAATTTATTCCCTCCGAATTCATATTCTTTATATAAATAGGCCCTTTTTATTTTCTCTAGCTTGCCATTCCAAATACAATTTAGTATTTTTTGGTCGCTAGGTGTAGGCAAGACCATAAGCGAATAGGTAAACTGGGATATGACTAAATAGTTAATCAGGGAGATTTTTCCACAAATAGACAGGTATTTTAATTTCCATGATAGCAAGATCTTATCTATTTTTGCTCCATTTCTACTAAAATGTATTGAGTGAGATAAGTTCTTTATTTCGGGATATGTATAGTATGAGTATGTCGAGTATGTCCACATCACCGTCAGATCATTTTACTGGTAAGCTACACAGTAAAGTAAATGTTGTATTATTTTGTGATTGAATACGTATTGTAAATAAGAATTTGTTCTTAACTGACTTGCCTAGTTAAACAAAGGTTAAATGTTTAACATAAATGATGGACTTTATGGCACAAATCAGTCATTTATTGTCGAACTGGGAATCCTGGGAGTGCCTTCTGATGAAGATCATCAAAGGTAAGTGAATATTTATGGTGGTATTTCTAACTTCTGTTGATTCCAAAATAGTGGATATTTCTCTGGCTGGATTGGGCTCTGAGCGCCGTTCTCAGATTATGCTTTTTCCGTAAAGCTGTTTTGAAATCTGACACAGCGGTTGCATGAATGAGAAGTCTATCTTTAATTCTGTGTATAACTGTTGTATCTTTTATCAATGCTTATTATGAGTATTTCTGCAAAATCACCGGATGTTTTGGAATCAAAACATTACTGCACCTAACACGCCAATGTAAACTGAGATTTCTGGATATAAATATGCACATTATCAAACAAAACATACATGTATTGTGTAACATGATGTCCTATGAGTGTCATCTGATGAAGATCAAAGGTTAGTGATTAATTTAATCTCTATTTGTGCTTTTTGTGACTCCTCTCTTTGGCTGGAAAAATGGCTGTGTGTTTTTTGAGTTGGCTATGACCTAACATAATCATATGTTGTGCTTTTGCTGTAAAGCATTTTTTAAATCGGACATGATGGGTAGATTAACAAGATTTTCACATTTCCCCAGAGAGCTCTTCTTTGTTTAGGCCCCAACACCATCTTAAGCCTTAGCCCCACCCCTAAGTGCACACGAGTCAGCATGGTATTGTCCTCCATGAAGTAGTCTCTACTTGAACCCAGCTAAATTCTGGGAAGCAATGATTTTGAGAGCTATAGCAACACTTTTGCAGTTGGCCATAGCTATATTTTTCAAATAATTTGCAGTAGCAAAGATGATCTTTATACTAATCAGGGAAGAACCCATTCTGCTATTGACAGAAGCCTGTGACATAACAAACATCCGGACTCGTCTCTCTCCAACCACTCCATTATCTTAGTCTATCATGACTAGCCAGGAAGGATCCTGTCTTTCTGTATAGCTCAGTGCTTTCTCCTTGACTCAACTAGGCTGATAAGTTTTACCATGCACATTTTATTTTTTACAGCGCTACTGTGAAGTAGGAACCAGCGTCAAATGCCTCAAATCCTCTAACCGGTCACTTGTGTTTAAAACTATACACAAAACATTGAGGACCCCTTCCTAATATTGAGATGCACACCCATTGGGTATCTCATAGCACCCCCATATGCCATGTCTTGAAATATGCAGATAGACGGATTAAAAGTAAAGATACATCATAAAACTCTGACAGACAGCTCTCTAACTCTGCCCATAACTTTTGGACATTACTCCCAGAAGGTATGAATTATTGAGTTATTGTTAGTTTTACACTTAAGACATGACTCTCTTGTTCTTCCGGAGGACCTGAGCCCTAGGACCATGCCTCAGGACTACCTGGCCTGATGACTTCTTGCTGTCGCCAGTCCACCTGGTCATGCTACTGCTCCAGTTTCAACTGTTCTGCCTGCGGCTAAGGAACCCTAACCTGTTCACTGGACTTGCTACCTTGTCCCGGACCTGCTGTTTTGGACTCTCTCTACCGCACCTGCATAGCCAGAAGAGGACTGGCCAACACATCAGAGCCTGGTTCCTCTCTAGGTTTCTTCCTAGGTTCTGGAGTTTTTCCTAGCCACATCTGCAATGCCTGCTGTTTGGGGTTTTAGGTTGGGTTTCTGTACAGCACTTTGTGACATTGGCTGATGTTAAAAGGGCTTTATAAATACATTTGATTGATTGTGCTGTAGAATTAGTGAATTTTGTCTTGTGTAATAAATTCTACACGTTAATTTATACTGGATTAAGCATCATTTTCTGTTAACCGTAATTTTGTACATTACGTTCCAACACTCCATCTTGTGCCAACATCAGTTATTTTTAAGTCTTGGTTCCAATAGTTTACATTTTTTCTAAGAGATTGTCAGTAGGATGCACCACACACCTAAATGAGCCACAGATAAATGGAGAGCGTTACAGCCAATCCATAAACACAGTGTAGCAGCTTGCCTAGCGGTTAAAGCATTGGGCCAATAATAAAAAGGTCACTTGTTTGAATACCCAAGCCGACAAGGTGAAAAATCTATGTGCCCCTTGAGCACTGAACTACTGTGGTTGACCCTGTAAAACAACACATTCCACTGCACCTATCCGGTGTATGTAACAATACAAATATTATTTAACACCTACAAAGTACCTCATCAGCTGGCCGCATTGTTGGGACAAGAACAGAGGCAATTGCATTATACAGCTCTTTGTTTATCACGTCACAAGAAGCAGCAGGAGGAGGAGGAAAGTAACATATGTTCTCAGTAGAGTCCAGTACTGGCTGGCTGTGAATCATCATGATACAGTAGAAGTCTCGTTCTCTCTGCAGCCTGGCTCTGCTCCTCTCCCTGTGACTGCTGGACATTACAGACCATGTTGTCACTTCTTTATTAGGACCTTGAAAGGAGTGGAGGAGTCAGGAGATAGGGCATTGCACAGGAGGCTTAGTCCCACGCCAAGCCTAATTAGCTCCAACTTCAGAGGACCAGCGTGGGAGGAAGGGACAGCCGGAGAGGGTGCATGCCGTTGCCCGGCCCCCCTTCCAAAATAAAACTGATGAAAGGGAAAGACCCGCGAGACGGGAGTCGCAAAACAAAACCCCAATCTGTCCAGAGCGTACCTGCACAGAGGAGAGGGGGTATGAAGGGGGGTTGTATGGAGAGAGGCAGCCGGGCCGGGAATGGGCCAGCCAGGCAGACTCACACACAGACACATGCCAAGGCTATTACACTCCTCCACACACAGCCTGGGAAAGCAGAAGGTGACTGGAAGGTTGTTGGAATTAGCCAACTAAAAAGAACAGGGAGGACAAACCGTAATTGGCAGACCAACTGCCTTCCCTTGCCTGAAAATGTAATCAAAACTAACAAAGATGTTTTCCGGTTCCAGTGGCATGCATTGAAACGTGTGGCCTTTCCGTAGCTTTCTTTTGCAAATTACTATGAATTAACAGACTTATTTCCTAAAACGTAGCAATACTAAACATCATTTTAAGGTATGGGACATTCATTGTGTGACAAGAAATAACTAGCAGGTCTATTACACTCGAGCAGCTAGAATTTGCCCATCCACAATTCAACTGCGGGAACATGGCAGCTATGAACACCAGACAGCAGAAAGAGCTGGACGCTACTATACGAGAGATTGTTCGTGATGAGATTACCTCTGCCTTCAATTTACAATTAAAACTGGTAAATGAATAACTGGCATTGCTCACTGCTAAAGTGGATACATATTCAACCAAAGTGGAAATTCTGCAGAAGACAGCCAAGTGCTGGAGGTACAACTCCATGACCTGGAAACAGCACAAGCTAAGTTGGAAGGGATAATCAAACTCTTAAAAGAGAAAATGGAATCACTCAAAAATCATTCCTGTGAATTCAAAGTGAGGGGTCACAGGACTTTAAACTGGTGTGGAAGTGGGCAACTCAACTTTCTTCATGAGCAATCTTTTCTATGAACTGTTCAGACAGGAGAAGCTGGGTCCCATGCCACTGATTAACATTGATGACCCCACGGGTCCTCTCCGGAATGGGTCTCACTGTATGATTGTACGAATACACATCTTTCAAGTCAAGCGGCAAATTACTCGCCTTACAGCGGAATCCGGGGGTCTGACATTCCTCAGGTGAGGAGATCAGCATAAACCCAGACCTGATTTCAGAACTGCTAAAACAGAGTGAGATCCCAGCTACACAAACTAAACCTGAGATGCGGCTTCATCCACCCGGCAAAACTCATCTTGACCTTCCAGAACACAACACACATGTTTTCCACATCCAAGGATTATTCAAAAACGAACACACAACGGGATAAGCCGACAGATGGAACCCCATAAATGGCTCATTATTCAGGCAGGGAAGGGTTCGAACAATTTATAGAGGATCTTCTGGGTGGGGAGTGACCAATGGGTGGGGTTTCCCTGTGGGTCCTGCTTTTTATTTTACATCCATGGGCCTATCAACCCTAAAGAAAACAATTACATTTTAGAAAAACAATGGCAACACTAGCTATTCTCTTGTGGAATTTGAAAGTCCTTAATAATCCTATCAAGCATTCCAGCTGTCTTGATATTCTATAAAGAAACCATTTTGATATACAGTAGCAATGCTTCAAGAAACACACTTATTCCAAAAGGACGCAAACAGAATAGATAACTGCTTTTTCATTAGCCCCAAACAAAACTAAGGGTGTATTCATAATGATACATATGTGCTCAATGTCACCTTGGTAAGGGCGAAGACCAAGAAGGGAGAAACACTTTCCTTAAATGTATCCATAATGGAAAGAAATTGTCTATATTAAATGAGAAGTTTACCCAACATCCAGAAACTCCCAAGTGATTCCATTCATTGAAAATCGTTCAGTTGAGTTTTCCCCTCTCCCCCTCTCTCTTCCTGAGACTGCAAAAACAGGTAATGTGAGTCATGACGTTGCTGGATGCAGGCCTCGCTCTGCTCCGTTGTCAGTGACTGCATGACTCACAAATCCGTGAACTGTGGACAACATTATCCTCAAAGCGGGCAAAGAAGGTGATGAGTTTGTCTGGAAGCAATACGTTGGTCTGTGACGTGGCTGGTTTTCTTTTTGTAGTCCGTAATTGCCTGTAGACCCTGCCACATATGTCTTGTGTCTGAGCCGTTGAATTGTGACTCCACTTTGTCCCTATGCCGACATTTCGCTTGTTTGATTTCCTTGTGGAGGGAATAACTAAACTGTTTATATTTGGCCACTGTTTATGCAGTGGTTTACGCTTTCAGCTTTGCACAAATGCCGCCATCCATCCATGGTTTTTGGTTAGGGTAGCTTTTAATAGTAACAGTGGGTACAACATCGCCAATGCACTGACCGAGACAGCGTATAGACATTATTCTCTGAGGCTGCCCAGAACATTTCCCAGTCCGAGTGATCTCAACAATCTTGGTCAGACCAGCAATCTTGGTCAGACCAGCGTTGGTCCAAGTCACGGGTACATCCTGTTTGAGTTTCTGCCTATAGGACGGTAGGAGCAAGATGGAGTCGTGGTCGGATTTGCCGAACGGAGGGCGAGGGAGGGCCTTGTATGCATCACGGAAGTTAGAATAGCAGCGGTCCAGTGTATTGCCCACGCGAGTGCTGCAATTAAATCTAATTTTATTAGTCACATGCGCCGAATACAACAGGTGGAAACCTTACAGTGAAATGCTTACTTACAAGCTGAGACTTGGCGCTCCGGTACCGCTTGCCATGCGGTAGCAGAGAGAACAGTCTATGACAAGGGTGGTGCAGCTGTAGAACCTTGGTGCAGCTGTAGAACCTTTTGAGGATCTGAGGACCCATGACAAATCTTTTCAGTCTTCTGAGAGGGAGTACATTTTGTCGTGCCGTTTTCAAGACTGTCTTGGTGTGCATTGACCATGTTAGTTTGTTGGTGATGTGGACACCAAGGAACTTGAAACTCTCAACCTGCTCTACTGCAGCCCCGTCGATGAGAATTGGGTCGTGCTCGGTCCTCTTTTTTCCTGTAGTCCACAATCATCTCCTGTGTCTTGATCACATTGAGGGAGAGGTCTCTGACCTCCTCCCTTTAGGCTGTCTCGTCATTGTCGGTGATCAGGCCTACCACTGTTGTGTCATCGGTGCCTGGCCGTGCAGTCATGAGTGAACAGGGAGTACAGGAAGGGACTGAGCACACACCCCTGAGGGGCCCCATGTGTTGAGGATCAGCTTGGCGGATGTGTTGTTTCCTACCCTTACCACCTGGGGGCGGCCTGTCAAGAAGTCCAGGATCCAGTTGCAGAGGGAGGTGTTTAGTCCCAGGGTCCTTTGCTTAGTGATGAGCTTTGAAGGCACTATGGTGTTGAACACTGAACTGTAGTCAATGAATAGCATTCTCACATAGGTGTTCCTTTGTTCAGGTGGGAAAGGGCAGTGTGGAGTGCAATAGAGATGGTTGTTTCAGTGTTATTTACCTCGAAGCGAGCATAGAAGTAGTTTTTGCTCGTCTGGTAGGTTTGTGTCACTGGGCAGCTTTCGGGTGTGCTTCCCTTTGTAGTCTGTAATAGTTTGCAAGCCCTGCCACATCCGACGAGCGTCAGAGCCGGTGTAGTTCGATTCGATCTTAGTCCTGTAATGACGCTTTGGCTGTTTGATGGTTCGTCGGAGGGAATTTTTCTTATAAGCTTCTGGGTTTAGAGTCCCGCTCCTTGAAAGCGCCAGCTCTAGCCTTTAGCTCAGTGCAGATGTTGCCTGTAATCCATGGCTTCTGGTTGGGGTATGTACGAAGGTCACTGTGGAGACAATGTCATCAATGCACTTATTGATGAAGCCAATGACTGATGTGGTGTCCTCAGTGCCATCGGAGGAATCCCGGAACATATTCCAGTCTGTGCTAACAAAACAGTCCTGTAGCTTTGCATCTGCTTAATTTTATATTGATCTAATCACTGGTGCTTCCTGCTTTATTTTTTGCTTGTGTCGTGTCTCTGACTGATTCAATTTTATGACAGGCTATTTATCAAATTCGATTACCTAACGTTTGATTGATTTCGTGATTGAATTAAACATTGCAACAATAAACTTGTTAATGGCCTGGGGCACCACGGAAGAGTGTTTATAGAGCTGCTGTCTTCAGAATAAACTCTTAAAGATCTGAAGATATTTTATATCAATAGCAGTCAATTAATTATTGTCACCTTATTCAGTCTCATCTGGACGTCATAAAATTATTTGATCTTCACGAACCCTGGCTAACAAGTTGAATCAGTAATACAAAAATTGGCTTAATTATTTATTTACTAAATAATCACACATAATTACATATACACAGGGTGGATCATACATCAATTACTAATCATGTCATTAAAGAAAAAGTCCCTAGCGGAGGAAACCGATGTGACGGCTGGTTACACAAAGAAAGGGGATTGGGTTTGAATGAAAGAGCGGGAAGACTGAAGGACAAAGGGAATTGTTTCTCTATCGGACCTTGAGAAGCTATGCTACCATAAATACAGAAATGTATGCATTCCAATAACAGCACATTCGGGAAAAGGAAAATGCAATCTATATATTTACACTGAGCTGCGCTTCGCTAGATGGGTCGAAGATGGAAGACTGGGTTGCCCAGCAGAGATCGCCCTTGTCCTTCGAAGAATATTTCTGGTCGTAGTGTTGTAGGGCAGATATGTTGTACCCTGTCATTCTTATTAGGAGATTGTCTGTCCTTTCCTAGGCCACGTACATTTACAGCTGCAGCTGATAACTCATCTTCTAGGATGTATCACTTCTTCTTTAGTGAATAAGAGTTCAACGTTCATAACATTTTGCCAGAATCAGCCAGCACTGAGTTCTGGCTGGTCTAGTAGAAATTCATCCTTCCAGCATGGTGATCATCACCTCCATGTTGAAATTACCATATGGATACCAGGCCTCACGTCGTCGGGAACTGAGGTTGACGTCTTGGGTTTTGTATTGGGGGAGAGAAAGGTGTGTTTCATAGTTCTCAACCAATGTCTGTCCAATTGGGCGTGGTCACTGAGTGAGCATCGTTTACAATTTTCTCATTTAGAATCTAAAATTACATTTAATCTTTTCACAAATAGTTTCATATTTAAACACTTAAATTCTACAACAATTCCATGTGAATCTGATAACTAGAATGTGTAGACTTTCCAAAATACAATTTATGTAATCTTATAATCTGATATAATGTCCCAGACACCAACTGATCTAACATCATATTCTTTGTACCAATGGACACTTTCAACTGGTTGGATTACAGAAATATTGTACCTTTCCCCAACCTTTTGATGTTACCATACTCTATGTAAACGAATGGCTTTACAAGTGTCCATTCTGTAGGTTGGAAAGAAAAGGGGGAAAGGTATTTATGGGGGTCATGAACCTCATACAACAGGGCAACGTCATGACAGTCTCACCTTGTTGGGTTCAATCTTGCGATTAACCTGCAAGTTGCAAACCAACATAAAAATTACTGTGGGTTGTCCTGGTTGTGGACCATCGTTGTGGTCCCCCTCTGGTGGTTGACCTGGGTAAGGTCTATGCGAATGAAGCAGGCAGCTCGAAGGCTGGGCAGCAGATGTCCAGTTGGTGACCACTGGTGCGGTCCCCCCTCTGATGGTCTACCTTGGTAGGTTTTCTGGAAGCTGCCAAGCATCACAGGAATTGCCAGGGGATGTCTGGTTTGGGGATCTCCGTTCCGGACCTGTCGTCTGGTCATCTAGACTGGAAGATCTGGGCAGTAACTTAGGCAGATGTTAACCACGCACACACACTCAAAAAATATATAATTAAATTTCCTCCCAATTGAGCGGCGTTGCTGCACTAACTGATGGTTGTATGGGGAAGTTGTTTATGGCTCTATCACTTCCTAAACACAATTAATAAAAGCATAAACAAAAGACAAATAGAAAATGTAGTTATCACACGTTAATCATCTAATTGGACTGTATTCTATATACGTCCAAGATCTTGGAAACATGACTATCATAACGTTGTTTCTAATGTCATGTCTAGGGCATTCCTAATTTGCGGGGTATTGCTTAGGGCGCTATCCTAAGTTGATAACTACATAACAGCTGTAAGGCACTAGTTTTGGGCAGTCTACAAAGATGAACTATGGACTTCTGGGGATAAACTGGTGAGTATGGAAGCTGTAGGGTCAAAGGCCTCAGGGTAAATTTTCAATTATTCCCAGGCTAGCGTTTTGCTAGGACCCTTAAGTGATCCTGGCATGAATCCTAATTGGATGTTCCGTTGTACATATGCGTTTATGCTTATACAAGGGTGCATGTCAAGGGAAGAAAACCAAGTATCCTGGTTTTTCAGAATGAGTCTGATGTAATCAGGTAATTTTCAGGTCAATGCCTGGAGGTCAGTCAGAATTGGTGTCGAGGGAGTCTGTAGTGGTTTTATTACACTATTGTGTAATCTTCCACTATTGTGGTGGAGATAGGTATGAAGAAGTCTATTTCATAGCTATGTTATCCATGGAGGAGCTAACCTCACGACGGAAGTAGTCTAAGCACTGAACCAATCGTACACAGTGTGATCATGGTTCATGACTTCTAATAGCGTTCTTCCTGAATTGAGGGTTCTATTTATTATTGGTATGTGTGTTGACCATAAGAAGAGTGTTCTGGGGATTCCCTCACACGTGTTGCAATCTGAGTGACAACTAACTCCTCTGTCGCTATTATCAATAGCAATTTAACTTGAGGTCTCTAATCCTCCTACTGATTGTTGCTGGACTGACTGTGGTATTGTTACTGGTACTCAAGGGGACCAGTTGTCCTACCGATTTATTTTGAAATGTTATTCCACAGGAACACATGATTAGAGCATTTTACTATTACTATTACTATTACTATTGCAGTTTACAACTAGATTTTTTTGTCTGCTCTGGTGGCCTCGTACGGTGTTGCACGTGGTCTCAACCCCCCCACCGAGGCTCATCATGGGTCTGGGCTAGTATTACTCCATTTGTGTCTCGGGACCCCCCCACCAGGTGGTGTAGGTATCCGAGGCACAAACGAAAAGGTCGGACCCTATGTACGAATGGCTGTAACCTTCCAACCAAATCTCCTGGTGTTTGTGCTTCAAAACGCTCAGTGGCTGTCGAGGCATGTCAGTCACCACAGCGTCCGTGTGTGGCAACCTCTTCAGTACCTGTGAACTGAGACGAGGATATGTGATATTACAAAGTGTTTCACCAGTGGGAGTCATTGGGTCAGTTGCTGGACTGACGCCATTAGTGTCATTGAGAGGTTTCGAAACATCTTTTTCTCAAGGGGTGCTTTCGACAGATACCCCTCGCGAATGACTGCGTTGCTGCTAGCATTAGGGGAAGACCGTGTGGTCTGTGGAGAAGGCACTGGCCTGTGACCATACATGGTTGGTTTTCCAATCCATCAGTGGGAGTAACCGATCCATCAAGTCCGCTCCAAGTAGCAGGGGTTCAGATTTGAGATTGGTAACATACACAGGGTGAACGAGCGATACGTCCTGGAAGTGTAGTTTCAGCATGACTCTCAATGTGAGAGGCAAGGTAGTTTGAGTGAAACCTTGAAGTGTAGTGTCACATTGTTCCACTTTTAACCAACATTTAGTTGGCTTCAAACCCTTTTGAGAATATCGAACAATGTTTGAGAGATGAGCGATATTGTCTCGCCCAAATCAATTAGTGCATGACAAGTTAAGCAGTCCTCCAGGACTGTTTCCAGGTATGGATGTTTAGAGTCGTGTTTAGTGGACATATTCCCCACAAAGTGGAGTGGTCGTTCACATCATGATGTGCCATTTCTGTTCAAGGTGAAAGCAGATCGACTTTTCAGATTGTGAATGGGCTTGGCTTTAACAAAGCTTTTTAGCTTTTTCTTCGCAACCTTTGTATCAGAATCTATAGACAAAGCCTGTGGAATTGTTTCTTGATCAAGCGGGCCCTGGATAGGGTCTGGAGTGGGTGCGGCAGAAATTTGAATTTTAACATCCTTGCTAAGGGTGTTAATTCCTGCGGACCTGGTGTCCGGTAATTCCCCGTCTAGTCCTTGTGACTTATCTTTTACCCTTTTCTCAAGTTTTTCTCACTTTAGTTCTTCACGTAGTGGAAATTCTAGAGAACATTGGTCTACGTTTTGATCGTCCTTTAACACTTTGTTACCCTTGTGCTTTGACACAAGGGCAGGAACGTAGCGAACAGGTCGATTGTAGCGGTAGTCGTTTCGATGGCGACATACTTTACAGTTATTTCGACCGCGGAGGTTATTGGACTAGTGGTTTCGTGGTGGAAACCGTTGTGGTGAGTCATCTCTCAACACTCCAATACCTGATAATGCACCCTCTAACTGGAGTGAGTGCTCCTGGTCAAACTTCAAAACCGAGTGGTCAGGACTCTTAGCGTTGTGATCTTTTAATGCTTCAAAAGCTGTGCTTGCAAGCTCTCTGAGTTGTAAGATAGGCAAGCCAACATGGGTTGTAGGTCCCAAGTAGGTAATGAAGGTGGGATACATGTTCGACAGAAACATTTGTTTGAATGGTAACAGCTCTTCCCTTCCTGTTTCAGTGAGTAGGCCAAAGTAAGCTGAACGAAGCCTGTGATAATAAGCTTGTGGGTGTTCATTCCAAACTTGTTTGAAAGTGTTAGCCAGTGTTAGCGAGTCGCAGAACTACTGAATTCTAATTTCAAAGCTGTTGAAAGTTTAGTGTAGTCATTAAGCACGTGTTGCTGTTGTAGACAAATGAACCTCGTCACTTGTCTATTTGGCGTTTGCTTCAACAGGTAAACCCTGTCAGAACCCGTAGTGTTCGGGTAGCCATCCAATGCCTCCTCTATGTCAGCTAGGAACGTCTCAGTATCGTTTGGCTGACCTGGAACGGGGTCAAAGGGGGGGAAATTCTTGACAAGTTTGTCAAGGTGTTCCGCGCCAAGAGGGCGGAGAGGGTTGGCTTATCCTGTGGGGAAATTGGGGCCAAAAGGCCAAGAGGAGAAGCCTGGCTTTGGCTTTGTTGGCGAAGGCGCCATATTACTCAGCGCCAAATGGCCAAGAGGGGTAGACTGAGGGACACATGAGGGAGGCAAAGTCTCAAACCTTCTATTGTCTTCACTCCTTTGACTGTCGGACTCTGGCTGCTTGGTTAGGTAGTCACGCTATATCGCGTGACTTTCTGGAATTCCACCAGATTGTACCTAAGGGTGGTATTCCGCTACATTGCAGAGTCCACTTGAGCGCTTAGAGTACCGATTTTGGACACATGAGTGTCACACTTGCTCCTTTCCATCTCAAACATATCTGTCATTATTTACATAAAGAGGTCTTGAGTACGGAGTGGGAGATTCCGTGATGAGATTTCCTCCGCTTGGTTAGAAATCAATATTTCCATCTTCACACCTTCTCTCATCATTCATTTGGTCAGCGACTTCAATGAGTCCTGCTGACATGTCATCCAACTTTGTCATTGTGTTCATTAACTGTCTGGTCTGTAGCATGTTGAGTAGAACATTGTTAATTTGAGTAACCTTCAACAAAACTGCATGCATGTTATCAAGTTTTGAGCTCCTGTTTTGTAGATAAATCTGACGAGTTATCTAGTTTGACGTGGACATCATTATATTTAGTTTTGGTTAAATTGTTCCTGTAGAAGACGTATTTGTTCCTGATGAAGACGATTTTGTTGAAGAGTTTGTGTTCGTTCACCATCATAAGTTTTTACAATTACATGAAATTGTTCAGTTTTCAAACACAGTTCCATCAGTAGCAGAATGTTTCCCTTTTCTGTATTTGTCATTAGTGTCCCGGTTCTCTCCACCTCACCTGTCCCTTTATATCTACCGTTACCTGCACGTGCTTCAGCTTCTTCAGTCTTCAACAGTGAAGAGGTGACTCCGGGATGCTGGTCTTCTAGGTAGAGTTGCAAAGAAAAGCCATATCTCAGACTGGCTAATAAGAATAAAAAATTAAGATGGGCTCTGCCTAGAATGCCAGCATCCCGGAGTCACCTCTTCACTATTGACGTTGAGACTGGTGTTTTATTACTAAAAGTACTATTTAATGAAGCTGCCAGTTGAGGACTTGTGAGGCGTCTGTTTCTCAAACTAGACACTCTAATGTAATTGTCCGCTTGCTCAGTTGTGCACCGGGGCCTCCCACTCCTCTCTCTATTCTGGTTAGAACCAGTTTGCGCTGTTCTGTGAAGGGAGTAGTACACGGCGTTGTACGAGATCTTCAGTTTCTTGGCAATTCCTCGCATGGAATAGCCTTCATTTCTCAGAACAAGAATAGACTAACGAGTTTCAGAAGAAAGTTATTTGTTTCTGGCCATTTTGAGCCTGTAATCGAACCCACAAATGCTGATGCTCCAGATACTCAACTAGTCTAAAGAAGGTCAGTTTTATTGCTTCTTTAATCAAAACAACAGTTTACAGCTGTGCTAACATAATTGAAAAACTGTTTTCTAATGATCAATTAGTCTTTTAAAATGATAAACTTCGATTAGCTAACACAACGTGATATTGGAACACAGGAGTGACGGTTGCTGATAATGTGCCTCTGTACGCCTATGTAGATATTCAATTAAAAATCTGACGTTTCTAGCTACAATAGTAATTTACAACATTAACAATGTCTACACTGTATTTCTCATCAATTTGATGTTATTTTAAATGGACAAAAAATGTGCTCCTCCTTCAAAAACAAGTGAACTGTAGTGTATATATTGTATTTTCTACCATCTATTGCATCTCGTCTATGTCGGTCGTTCAGGGCCCATCTATATATTTACAGTGGGGTAAAAAAGTATTTAGTCAACCACCAATTGTGCAAGTTCTCCCACTTAAAAATATGAGAGAGGCCTGTAATTTTCATCATAGGTACACTTCAACTATGACAGACAAAATTAGAGAAAAAAAATCCAGAAAATCACATTGTAGGATTTTTTATGAATTTATTTGCAAATTATGGTGGAAAATGTTTTGCCCCACTGTATATGTACATATTCTTATTCCATCCCTTTACTTAGATTGGTGTGTATTAGGTAGTTGTTGTGGAACTGTTAGATGACTTGTTAGATATTGCTGCACTGTCGGAACTAGAAGCTCAAGCATTTCGCTACACTCACAATAACATCTGCTAACCATGTGTATGTGACCAATAAAATTTGATTTGAAGTTCGCTGTGTTCTTATTGTGTTATTACCATTGCACCATATCATGTAGACATGATGGCCTAGGTTCTCTACAGGTTAGCATATGTGCCCTGTGTATTTTTGTCAAGGGGGGTTGAGGAGAAAATAGACATTGTGTGACCTTACATGGCACAATAGAATATCCCAAAAACATTGTGATAAATAAACATAGGCTATATAGTGGTTTGAGCTTATGTGAAAAACATAAACCCACTAACGGTCCCACTCATAGAGGGATAAGAGATGATGATCTCTCAATGATAAGAGATTAGCTACTTACTTATTAGATAACTGTCCATTTGGCCCACCTGGAACAGGGTTGTGTCTCCAATTCCTTTTTGGAAAACGGAAAATGTTTCCAGGACACGAGAGACTTTGTGGGCAGCAAAATCCATGTGGTCGCAAAAGCAAACTAACTATTCCTCATCATCAATAGGTTCCTCCATGTCTGTAAGTCACATATTCAAATTCTATGCAGCACAAACATTCCTCATTTGTCGGCATTGGAACGCAATTGCCACAACTGAACCACTAGTCTGTGTTGATCCTGGGGATGGGTCGGAGCCCCGGTCCAGCTGCTGCTGCGGCCTTTGTTTCTAAAATGGTGGCTACCATCTGAAGTAGAATTTGCTTAAATTCTTCATCAGAATAGGCTGCTCTGGCTTAAATAAACAAGGTTTGAAAACATTGATGCCCCTCCATGAGGGTACTCTTCCTCCTCACTCGCGACTCTTTAGTCAGACTTCTTCTTTTTTTTTGTAAGACAATTAACACGACTGTGCTGTCTTTAGGGTGCAATAATATGCAGAAATCCTTCTACCATTTCGAGGTCGCTAAAATTCTAATAGTTCTCCTAATCTCAGTTTATGTGACAAAACAAGCAAGTGTAGAGAATCATTGTACCATCTAAACCACTGTAAAATATATTTTCAATAACCAAAAAATATTGTATTTTCGGCTGCTTGAAGCTGGTGTACAAAACCAAAAGTTAAAGATGCAAAAACGAAACTTAAAAATGGGAAGCATAGAAATAATGCACATAGAACAGATCTACCGCTTCTTACAGTTGCTTCAATGAGAATGACAGATCTATAACTCACAGTTCTATGTCAACCAAAAAGTTACATATTGCAGCTTCAGTATACTCTACTTCTACCTCCTACTTCTACCTCCCCAAAAAATGTAATCTGTGGCATGAAGCTCCATATAAGTGCATATTGTGAAATTTCTACGTAGCAGAGTTTCCCCTACGACGGCGCTCATGTGCAGATGTTACCCATCTCCGCTGCTGTGGCAGTCGGCTACATAAAATAATCATAGTAAATAATAGAAAATATTTGAGGTACACATTTTCTGACTCAAAACCAATAGTTCTTCTGACAAAAATAGCTCATTCGTCCATACGCTTTCAACTAAACAATGAACAGTTCAACAAATTTGTCAATCATGCATTCACTGACAACAGAGAGGCCTGCAGCTGTCTCAGTTCTGCATTCCAGAAAGGGAGACTCCACTGAACTAGTTTCAATGTATGGAATCACTTGGGAGTTTCTGGAATTTAAGTTAAACTTCTCCTTTAAAGTGTATGCACCAAATTCATATGAATCTACTTTTTTGATTCTCTGAACGGCATATTGTTACAATTAACTGAATTCCAACTGGTTATTGGGACAGACAGGAATGCCATTCTGGACATGCGGGACAAATCTAATAAGACTAACTACAATCCACAGGCTACCATGATGCTTGGCGAGCTCATAACCCTAAAGCAAAAGAGTACACTTTATTCAAACAGGCACAAAACATTCTCCTGAATTCGATTTCATACTATTATCTACTCCTCTATTTTCTTTCATCAAGAAAATAGACATTTGACATATGGGCCTACAGTATCGGATCGTCATGCTTATTAATACCAGATACAAATGAGCCTCTGAAAAATACTACTTTCTGTCAACAATTTGAAACTGAATTGAATGAATTCATAATTATTAACAAAAATTCAGTCGATGATCCTGAAATATTATGGGACGTCAAAGATTTTCTTAAAAACAACACTACTGCATTTGCATCTGGGTTGAATAAATCCCAATTGGAAAAGTTGTTAAGGACATTAGTGACTACTCTCTTTAACGTCAAGACAGAACTAAAGCTATTGATAAAACAGAGAGCAGAATTTGCCATTACTTCCATGGTAATCTTACCCAGTCGTCTACTAGCTAACAAGCTTCGCAGTAATGATCAATTAGTGAATATTGCTCTCACTATCGCTCTTTATCTTTGATAAACACATATTAAACTATTTTCTAAAATTGTCATTCCGTCTCAAAACTTAACCAAATTGATACATCTGGACCAAAGCGTGTTTGTTACAAAACGATTATCCTCAGATTACCTGCGTCAATTACGTATCTCACATGCTTCATCAGAAACCAAAGCTCATTGTGCAGTTCTCGCTCTCGACACATAAAAAGCTTTTGATAGACTACAGTGCTAATACAGTATCATTTGATCATCATTTGATTAAATAGTTAAGCCAATGTTCTTAAGCCGGGTCTGATACCATTGTTTACTGAATCAAATTCCCCAGGAAACTATGCGGTTGAAACCAATGAAGAAGCCAAACCTCCACGAATAAAACATTGCAGAGTGACCCATATTATCGTCCCTACCCCTAACAATGGTCTCTGGAGAAACTGGAAAGTAAAGCGTGGAATATATAACGTTACCACAGTCCGTTTAGGTCTCATCACATAATGTAGGGCCATGGGTTTCCCATCTTAGCACGTAATGTGTTCCTCCTTTTCATCTCTTTTCCTGATGATAAATCCACCCTTTGAACCCTGTGACACACACACACACACACACACACATGGTTGCATGCACACACACATGATAATACAAAGTGAATGGATGAGGAGACTTATTCTAGCTGAATGTTTCTGCAATCACTGTCCCTATTTTTGCCCTGATTTTGTGTGAGGCCAGGCATTGTAGGTGGCCAAGTAACATAACCAGGAGCCTCCGTATTTTCCACCGCTCTTCTCCCATGATTTTTCATAGTGAAAAAAATGCAATTTATGGCAGGAATCAGAAAGTTTGCAGCTCAGCACTCTGGCTGGAGAGATGGGGTTATCACCTCTATCTAGACGCTAGTGGGGGATGCAATAAAATCATACCACAGCCACAGGGCCCAGGCAATGAGATTTGCAGGACAGTTGTAAATGTTCAATAGCTTTTTTCCTGATGCAAGGGCACAGACATTTAACGGCACTTGCCTCCAGCTCTGAAAGGAAGTATTATAGTAGGTGTTTTGGAATGCTGCTTTTCACACAAAATCAGTCACACAGCACTGATACAAACAAAAAACACATTGCCAGCTATTATTTACAGCACTAATGTTAACATTGAATTCATTAGGCCAATTGTATAATCTCTTTTTCAGCTGTAAATAAACGTGGTTCAGACAGACACACTGTTGTAATACTACAGTGCATTTATCAGAATATCTGCATAAATTTAATGTAAAAGGCTTAATTCTCCCAGCATACAGAGCAGAGCCGAGCAGAGCTCACACCCAGACACAGTGAGTGTAACACATAGCGCCAGCGCCAAACATGGCCATTAAGTGAATTTAGCCCATCGGCGTGTCCAACTGATTCAGAAGCACAACAGATTAGCCCAGGGATTCTCAGCTGGCTGAAACAGGGCTCAGGCTGGAATAGTCACAAACAGCAGCACATTACCAAAGAGAACAGATTTGGATTTACAGTACATTTTACAGTTGTGGTGGGTCAGAGTCAAAGACTGGATCTTGATAATATTGACCTGATATGTTGTGGGTCTAGGTGCACCAGTGGTGTCATACTCGTGACCGGTCCAGTCCAGTCTCGGTCTTGTCTCGGTGTCAGATACATTTGTACTCTGTCTTGACTAGGTCTCAGACAGTGAGGACTTGTAATTTCTTCCTGAGATCAGCTGAGTTAAAAACTCATAATTATCAGCTCCCATTCAGTCAGCGCATAAAACTACTTCCCCAGGCCACATACAGTGCATTTGGAAAGTATTCATATCATTCCACATTTTGTTAAATGACAGCCATCCTAAAATGTATTAAATGTTTTCCCCTAATCAATCTACACACAGTACCCCACAATGGCTAAGTGAAAACATTATTTATTTATTTTTAGGAGCAAATTTATAAAAAATAGAAAACAGAAATTCGTTACTTACATATGTATTCAGACTCTTTGCTATGAGACTCGAAATTGAACTCCGGTGCATCCCGTTTCCATTTATTATCCTTGAGATGATTGGAGTCCACCTGTGGTAAATTCAATTGATTGGACATGGTTTTGAAAGGCACACACCTGTCTATATAAGGTCCCACAGTTGACAGTGCATGTCAGAGCAAAAAAACAAGCCATGAGTTTGAAGGAAATGTCCGTACAGCTCTGAGAAGGAACTGTGTCGAGGCACTGGGGAAGGGTACCAAAATATTTCTGCAGCATTGAAGGTCCCCACCCGGCCAAACTGAGCAATCGGGGTAGAAGGGCCTTGGTCAGGGAAGTGACCAAGAACCCAATGGTCACTGACAGAGCTCCAGAGTTCTTCTGTGGAGATAGGATAACTTTCCAGAAGGACACCGTCTCTGTAACACGCTACCAATCAGGCCTTTATGGTAGAGTGGCCAGATGGAAGCCACTCCTCAGTAAAAGGCACATGGCAGCCAGCTTGGAGTTTGCCAAAAGGCACCTAAATGACTCTCAGACCATGAGAAACAAGATTCTCTGGTCTGATGAAACCAATCGTCACATCTGGAGGAAAACTGGCACCATCTCTACGGTGGCAGCATCATGCTGTGAGGATGTTTTTCAGAGGAAGGGACTGGGAGTCAGGATCAAGGGAAAGACGAACAGAGCAAAGTACAGAGAGATTAAAACCTGTTCCAGAGCGCTCTGGACCTCAGACTGGGGCGAGGGTTCACCTTCCGACAGGACAACAACCCTAAGCACACAGCCAAGACAATGCAGGAGTGGCTTCGGGACAAGTCTCTGAATGCCCTTGAGTGGCCCAGCCAGAGGCCGGACTTGAACCTGATCGAACATCTCTGGAGAGACCTGAAAATGGCTGTGCAGTGACGCTCCCCATCCAACCTGACAGAGCTTGGGGAGGATCTGCAGAGAAGAATGGGAGAAACTCCCAAAATACAGGTGTGCCAAGCATGTAACGTCATACCCAAGAAGACTTGAGGCTGTAATCACTGCCAAAGGTGCTTCAAAGGGCTGAGTAAAGGGTCTGAATAATTATGTAAATGTGATATTTCAGTTTTCTATTTTATTTTTTATAAATGAGCAAACATTTTTAAAAGACAGTTTTTGCTTTGTCATGATGGGGTATTGTGTGTAGATTGAGGGGAAAAAACAATTGAATACACTTTAGAATAAGGCTGTAACGTAACAAAATGTGGGGAAAGTATTTTGGAATGCGCTGTATGTACACTCCTTTCTTGAAACATTAATACAGTATCTTAACATCCTTTATATCTATTATAGACATGTGTGTGCACTGGTGAACCTATAGGCCTTCAGTGTGTGACAGACTCTTGAAAGGAAAACAACCGTAATACCAGCACACTAATGTAGGAGAGTGCACTTCGTGTAAAACACAAAGGGTCAGTGTTGTTGTGGAGTCTATACACAGGTATAAATCGGCATGGCCAATTAATTAGGGCCGATTTCAAATTCTAATAACAATCGGTAATCTGCATTTTTGGATGCCGATTATGGCCGATTACATTGCAATCCACGAGGAGACTGCGTGGTAGGCTTGACCACCTGTTACGTGAGTGTAGCAAGGAGCCAAGGTAAGTTGCTAGCTAGCATTAAACTTATCTTATAAAAAACAATCTTAACATAATCACTAGTTAACTACACATGGTTGATGATTTTACTAGTTTAACTAGCTTGTCCTGCGTTGCATATAATCAATGTGGTGCCTGTTAATTTATCATCGAATCACAGCCTACTTTGCCAAACGGGTGATGATTTAACAAAAGCGCCTTTGTGAAAAAAGCGCAATCGTACATCCAATGTACCTAACCATAAACATCAATGCCTTTCTTAAAATCAATACACAAGTATATATTTTTTTAAAGCTGCATATTTAGTTTAAATAAATTAATGTTAGCAGGCAATATTAACTAGGGAAACTGTGTCACTTCTCTTGCGTTCAGTGTAAGCAGAGTCGGGGTATATGCAGCAGTTTGGGTCGCCTGGCTTGTTGCGAACTGTGTGAAGAACATTTCTTTCCTAACAAAGACTGTAATTAATTTGCCAGAATTTCACATAATTATGACTTAACATTGAAGGGTGTACAATGTAACAGCAATATTTAGACGGATAATATACAGAATGGCTCCATATTTCACTGAAAGAATAAACGTTCTGTTTTCTAAATGATAGTTTCTGGATTTGACCATATTAATGACCTAAGGCTCATATTTCCGTGTGTTTATTATATTATAATTAAGTCTGTGATTTGATATTTGATAGAGCAGTCTGAGAGTGGTGGTAGGCAGCAGCAGGCTTGTAAGCATTCAATCAAACAGCACTTTCCTGTGAAGCACAGCGCTGTGTATGACTTCAAGCCTATCAACTCCCGAGATTAGGCTGGCAATTCTATAGTGACTATAAGAACATCCAATAGTCAAAGGTATATGAAATGCAAATGGTATAGAAAGAAAAATTCCTAGAAATTCCTATAATAATTACAAACTAAAACTTCTTAAGTGGGAATATTGAAGACTAAAAGGAACCACCAGCTTTCATATGTTCTCATGTTCTGAGCAAGGAACTTAAACGTTAGCTTTTTTACATGGTACATATTGCACTTTTACTTTCTTGTCCAACACTGTGTTTTTGCATTATTTAAACCAAATTGAACATGTTTCTGAGACTACATTTTTGAGACTAAATTAATTTTATTTATGTATTATATCAAGTTAAAATAAAAGTGTTCATTCAGTATTGTTGCAATTGTCATTATTACACATGTATACAGTGGGAAGTTTACATTCACCTTAGCCAAATACATTTAATTCAGTTTTTCACAATTCGTGACATGTAATCCTTGTAAAAATTCCTTGTTTTAGGTGGGTTAGGATCACCACTTTATTTTAACAATGTGAAATGTCAGAATAATAGTTGAGAGAATGATTTATTTCAGCTTTTATTTCAACTACACTACACAACTACACGCCATTTGGGAACTTTTTGGCAAAATGTTTGTATACCCACTTCTCCAAGCACCACTGCATAGGGCAGATGGAAAGACAGCAGTCGCACACAGAATGTTAAAGGATAAGCAGTCCATTCACATAATAAGGCAGTAGGTCCCAATCATAACACAACCATTAAGCATTTCCCAATCTAAATATACAACTATTACTTGCCATTGCAAAAAAACATTTCACGTTGAGCACACAAAGTAACCGGTGACCTAAAGTTTACAGTGGAACTGACAGCGCTTTAACTACTTTGCAGATATGAAACAAACAGACAATAATAATATCAGTCAAAAATATAAAACTTCCAGTTTATGCTACAAACCCAACTTTATAAGAGTTTATAAAATTAGGTTATATTAAGCTCAACATTCCATGACGTACACTAAGGCATTGTTGGCAGAATATATGGATGCAGTTCAATGCATGATTAATATAATTCAACAAAACATTTCTTGGTAGTCCAAAAAATATTACTATCAGGTTGTAAATCACAGCTGGCTTGGTACTAATTGGTTATCCAATTAGCATATCTCTTGCGTTCTCAAATTCACTCTGGCTGTCTACTCTTATTTCAGAGAGCTCTCGTTTGAGTGTGCCAGAGCCCAGAACAACCGCTAAATATAACTGGTTTCTGATTGGCTGCAGCTCACCGGTCCTGGACAAGACAGATGTTTTATTCCATTTTATTTACTGCAGTGTCTATTAATTGTCCAAACGCACGGCTGCTTTCCCACTCTATATTGCTATACAATATTCACAAATGCCTTAGTATACGTAATTCCCAAACATTCTAAGAATTTATGAAAAGTAGTCGCTTGTCAGAAAATGTTTTTAAAAAGTGGTCATATTCTTCCTGGGGGTGTATATGAGCAGATTTGAATAAGATTACATGTTGCTAAAATGCTGTCAGTTCCACTTTAAATGCAACAATATTTCACACACATAAGTTATTTCAAAGAGATGGCTAACAACAGCAAGCGTGCTGCAATAAAAAAAAAACACAGTTCCACTCACCAGATGATGATAATTTGAAACTTAACTTCTTGTTGGAAATAATTATTGAAAAGGGAGAAGCTAACAAATTAGCAACAACATTCTCTTTGATAACACCTGCTGCAGCATCTGCAAACAAGCTGACAACAAAAGACAGCTAGCTAGACTGTGGGAAAACTACTGATCACTGTTGCGTAGTGACCTGTTGGCCTTCAAGAAGGCAACATTTTCCATATGTTTTTGTAAAATAAACCCCAAAAATGTGATTGGTTGATTCCACTGTCACTCAAAATGTCACACTAATACAGTTGAATGACAGATGCCTTTAGCTAGCTGACTTAGCTAGCTAGATTTATCTCCCCAGAGACCAGTAAAGAAAAGTTCTGATTGTATATTTTTTTATTTTCAGTGTTAACCATTTCCTTTCCAACAAAAACTGAATATATTAAATCAGAACATCATTGAAAATAATAATACAATTATCATTATTATTGTAATCATTATTTTATAAATCCTTAGCCCTTCTCTAAACGTGTAGAATGCCCATTGTTCCACACTGTGTTTGAGTTAGTAATAATTTGTAGAGTGGCTCTATTTTTCCTCAGCATACATTTTGTTCACTATTTTGAATGTCTTAAGAATCCATATGTTGTTCTGAAATATGAACACAGAAATATGGGGCATTTTGAACTCTTATTTATGGTGGTGATTTGACAAAATGACAATCATGGTCTTGAATTGAACTCACATTCTTCTTGTCTCGGTCTTGACTTGCCCCCTCCCGGTCTTGGTCTTGACTCGGTCTCAACCCCCCCCTCCAGTCCTGGTCTCGAACACAACAATGATGTGCATAGTACATGCATTGCTAAGTTGAGACACACTACCATGGAAGCTGGCACCACTGATCCATAAACCATCACATCTGGCCCTTTCAACAACCCCCCTCCACGTCACCTCTTCCAACACAGAACCAAGGCTAGCAGCATGGACCCTTACTGTGAGCTCTGGAAGGAAATCATTTTTGAAAGACTAAAATAGGTATGACAAAATGGCACCATCCAATTGACTGTACTGTTGCATCTCGGAGAAAGTGAGAATGAAAAGAAACAAATGAATTCTATATTAAGAAAATGATTTACACAACACTCAGAGAATAAAGAACCTTGATTGTGGTCACTGTCTCACAAAGGCTGTTTGAAAAACTAGCTTACTTTCCAGATAGTAATTTCCTTAGGCTTATATGTTCCAGACTTGTGTAACGAATTGGCAGCGCTGTCTTTTTTAATATACAACTATGAAGGTCACTGATTATAACTGAATGTAAATACAGTATGTAAATACTTACAACCAACTACCAATGGTATCTTGTTGTGCCTGTGTACCCCCACTCACCCACCTAATTGATGTGATCTCGCATGTCAGTGCATGACACCCTTTCTCACTCACTCTGATGGACACTGAGTGTATTAAACATTACGGACACCTTCTTAATATTGAATTGCACACCCTTTTACCCTCAGAACAGCCTCAATTTGTCTGTGTATGGACTACAAGTTGTCAAAAGCCTTCCACAGGGATGCTGGCCCATGTTGACTCCAATGCTTCCCACAATTGTGTAAAGTTGGGTGTATGTTCTTTGGGTGGTGGACCATTCTTGATACACACAGGAAACTGTTGCGCATTAAAAACTCAGCAGAGTTGAGGTTCTTGAGACACTCAAACCGGTGCAACTGGCACCTACTGCCATACACCGTTCAAAGGCACTTAAATCTTTTGTCTTGTCCATTCACCCTCTGAATGGCACACATACACAATCCATGTCTCAATTGTCTCAAGGTTTAAAAATCCTTCTTTAACCTGTCTCCTCCCTTTTATCTACACCGATTGAAGTGAATTTAACAGGTGCCATTACTGTGATATGCTGGAGAGGTAAAAGTGCTCAAAGATCAGAATCTAAATAAACAGCCCAGCATAAGGTATTGATCTATCAATGACAGAACCGTACTAGGTCCTGTGCATCATTCCTTGTAAGGAGCAGACTTTATCTCAATAAAAGGGCTGCTGTGCTGGTTCTTTTGAGAGAGGATGAATATGGAAATCCATTTGGGAAATACGTTATTTTGTATCAGGTTTCCAGGATGACATAAATGGTATCCCCTATCTCAGCATAATGAATCAGGGATGAAGAACGTAGCACTGCATCTTAGAAATGGCAATGCATAAATAATGCAGGGGATCGTCCCTTTTTCGTGCTGCTTTGGATTGCATAATACACTTGGCACAAAATGGATGGTGTTGTATCATAACAAGGTCATAAAAAGCTTTCAGACAAATGGCATTCTGTCCTTTATAATAAATGATGTGATCCCAGAAAGAATGCAGAGTGTGGCAACATAAATAGTGTAATGTATGGGGCCTGGATGCACTGTGGCCTCTCCATTGCAATCCCATCCTACATTGAATAATAACAATAATACATCGTCCCCAGTCCTAAATTAACAGAAATGATTTCGCAATGATACCTTTTTTATTTCTACATCTGCCCATGGCACACGCCCCTATGAGAGGGAGTGCTACGCTGAGCCCAAAGTGATGATTTCCCTTTGATTAATGGATTTCTCGCTCTCTTTCATACAGGCAGGGGAGCTAGTGGACTACAGAGTAAAGCAGGGGGACCCATTTCCCTCTCTCTTCATCTCTCCCTATAGCCTTCTCTCTCCCTCAGTCTATCTATTCTTTCTCAATCTCTGCCTCTCTTTTTGTCCATCTCTCATATCCCCTCCCTTTCTTCTCCTTGTATCCATCTCTCTTTCCCGCTATCTGCTCTGACACCTTTAGCCTTAGGGACAGACAGACAAACAGCTAGCCAGACAGCTGCCTATGAAGTCTGTTCACTGTGGGGTGCACTGCAAATATCGGCCTCTCTCTTTCTCCACTTTTCCGTTTCATCCTCTCTTTCTTCCTCTAGTTTATTCTCTCTCTCTATCTCCACTGCAGCAGCGAACACTGCAAATACATTTTTGTGTCTTTAGCAGCCAGACCCATTATAGCATATAGAGAAAAAAAGGAGAGTATGTGAGGGAAAAACACATTATATGTGATTAAAAACTTCTGAGGGCTGCAATCCCGTTAACGGGATTGATATGACAACAGCCAGTGAAAGTGCAGAGCGCCAAATTCAAACAACAGAAATCTCATAATTAAAATTCCTCAAACATACATGTATCTTACACCATTTTAAAGATAATCTTGTCGTTAATCACACCAAAGTGTCCGATTTCAAATAGGCTTTACAGCGAAAGCACCACAAACGATTATATTAGGTCAGAGCCAAGCCACAGAAAAACACAGCCATTTTTCCAGCCAAAGAGAGGAGTCACAAAAAGCACAAATAGAGATAAAATGAATCACTAACCTTTGTTGATCTTCATCAGATGACACTCATAGGACTTCATGTTACACAATACATGTATGTTTTGTTTCGATAAAGTGCATATTTATATCACAAAATCTCAGTATACATTGGCGCGTTATGTTCACTAGTTCCAAAAACATCCAGTGATATTGCAGAGAGCCACATAATTTTACAGAAATACTCATTATAAATGTCGATGAAATTACAATAGTTAGACATGGAAATATAGATACACTTCTCCTTATTGCAAATCTGTGTCAGATTTCAAAAAAGCTTTACGGAAAAAGCAAACCATGCAATAATCTGAGAATGGCGCTCAGAAAACAAATAGAGATATCCGCCATGTTGGAGTCAAAAGAAATCAGAAATAACATTATAAATATTCACTTACCTTTGATGATCTTCATCAGAATGCACTCCCAGGAATCCCAGTTCCACATTAAATGTTTGATTTGTTCGATAATGTCCATCAATTATGTCCAAAGAGCTACTTTTGTTAGCACGTTTGGTAAACAAATCCAAAGTCATGAAGCGCGTTCCCTAGTTGCAGACGAAATGTCAAAAAGTTCCGTTACTGTCCGTAGAAACATGTCAAACAATGTATGGAATCAATCTTTAGGATGTTTTTAACATACAACTTCAATAATATTCCAACCGGATAATTCCTTTGTCTTCAGAAAAGCAAAGGAACGCAGCTACCTCTCATGTGAAATGCGAGTGACCAGCGCGTGACTGCTGGCTGACCTCTGACTCATTCCTCTCTCATTCGGTCCCACTTCACAGTAGAATCCTCAAACAAGTTTCTAAAGACGGTTGATATCTAGTGGAAGCCTTAGGAAGTGCAACATAACCAATATCCCACTGTGTATTCAATAGGGGCTGGGTTGATAATCGACCAACCTCAGATTTCCCACTTCCTGTTTGGATTTCTTCTCAGGTTTTTGCCCGCCATACGAGTTCTGTTATACTCACAGACATAATTTAAACAGTTTTAGAAACTTCAGCATGTTTTCTATCAAATACTAATAATAATATGCATATATTAGCAACTGGGACTGAGGAGCAGGCAGTTTACTCTGGGCACCCCTGGGCACCTTTTCATCCAAGCTACTCAATACTGCCCCTGCAGCCATAAGAAGTTTTAAGGTGTTCAAGAATTTATTTTGTCGGTCCTTTTCTAATAATATACCCAGGATTAGGAGATAAATACACTAGTCACAGTGAGGTAATGTACTGTTTACCTCACCTCTACAGTACTTACAATACTCAAGCTGATGATGTCCAACTAACTGGGGCTGGGGAGCACAGAGGGCAGAGAGACTTGACCAGTAGGGTGGATAGAAAGCAATAAATCTCCTTCCTTTAATCCCTACAGTGCAGCATTTACACAACCACAACCTTAAACAGAATTGCTTGGCCTTCACAAAATAAACTCCCACAGGAGAGTTCTCTATATCGGTCTCATACTGTAAACCACATGGCCTTTCACTAAACTGTAGGTGATGGATGCTGTTGATCTGAGAGAGCATGTGACACGATGTTGTTGCAAACAAATGTTGCAGTGTATTATTACATATTATAAACCGGGTAGTTTGACTTCAGGATTCTGATTGGCTGAAAACAATGGTATATCAGAACATATACCACTAGTAGGACAAAATATAATAATTATTTTTTAAAGGGGTGGATCAGCTTTGATATTGCGGAAATATTGTTGCTTCCATCAATGTAACTGTCTGCATCATCCCAACCGTAAATACTGTTGATGTCAGAAGTTTACATACACCTTAGCCAAATACATTTAAACTCAGTTTTTCACAATTCCTGACAAAACACCCCCACAACATGATGCTGCCACCCCCGTGCTTCACGGTTGGGATGGTGTTCTTCAGCTTGCAAGCCTCCCCCTTTTTCATCCAAACATAACGATGGTCATTATGGCCAAACAGTTCTATTTTTGTTTCATCAGACCAGAGGACATTTCTCCAAAAAGTACGATATTTGTCCCCATGTGCAGTTGCAAACCGTAGTTTGGGTTTGGAGCAGTGGCTTCTTCCTTGCTGAGTGGCCTTTCAGGTTATGTCCATATAGGACTCGTTTTACTGTGGATATAGATACTTTTGTACCTGTTTCCTCCAGCATCTTTACAAGGTCCTTTGTTGTTGTTCTGGGATTGATTTGCACTTTTCGCACCAAAGTACGTTCATCTCTAGGAGACAGAACGTGCCTCCTTCCTGAGCGGTATTTTAATTTATTTTTCATTTTATTTAACCTTTTTTTAACCAGGTAAGCTAGTTGAGAAAAGTTGTCATTTACAACTGCGACCTGGCCAAGATAAAGCAAAGCAGTACGACAGAAGCAACAACACAGAGTTACATGGAATAAACAAGCGTACAGTCAACACAATAGAAAAAAAGAAAGTCTATATACAGTGTGTGCAAAATGCATGAGGAGGTATGGCAATAAATAGGCCATAGTAGCAAAGTAATTACAAATTAGCAGATTAACACTGGAGTGATAGATGAGCAGATGATGATGAGCAGATGATGGTGTGTAAGTAGTGATACTGGTGTGCAAAAGAGCAGCAAAGTCAATAAAAACAATATGGGGATGAGGTAGGTAGATTGGGTGGGCAATTTACAGATGGACTATGTAAAGCTGCAGTGATCGGTTAGCTGTTCAGATAGCTGATGTTTAAAGTTAGTGAGGGAAATGTAAGTCTCTAGCAATTTTTGCAATTTGTTCCAGTCACAGGCAGCAGAGAACTGGAAGGAAAGGCAGCCAAAGGAGGTGTTGGCTTTGGGGATGACCAGTGAGATATACAGTGCCTTGCGAAAGTATTCGGCCCCCTTGAACTTTGCGACCTTTTGCCACATTTCAGGCTTCAAACATAAAGATATAAAACTGTATTTTTTTGTGAAGAATCAACAACAAGTGGGACACAATCATGAAGTGGAACGACATTTATTGGATATTTCAAACTTTTTTAACAAATCAAAAACTGAAAAATTGGGCATGCAAAATTATTCAGCCCCTTTACTTTCAGTGCAGCAAACTCTCTCCAGAAGTTCAGTGAGGATCTCTGAATGATCCAATGTTGACCTAAATGACTAATGATGATAAATACAATCCACCTGTGTGTAATCAAGTCTCCGTATAAATGCACCTGCACTGTGATAGTCTCAGAAGTCCGTTAAAAGCGCCGAGAGCATCATGAAGAACAAGGAACACACTGGGCAGGTCCGAGATACTGTTGTGAAGAAGTTTAAAGCCGGATTTGGATACAAAAAGATTTTCCAAGCTTTAAACATCCCAAGGAGCACTGTGCAAGCGATAATATTGAAATGGAAGGAGTATCAGACCACTGCAAATCTACCAAGACCTGGCCGTCCCTCTAAACTTTCAGCTCATACAAGGAGAAGACTGATCAGAGATGCAGCCAAGAGGCCCATGATCACTCTGGATGAACTGCAGAGAATTACAGCTAAGGTGGGAGACTCTGTCCATAGGACAACAATCAGTCGTATATTGCACAAATCTGGCCTTTATGGAAGAGTGGCAAGAAGAAAGCCATTTCTTAAAGATATCCATAAAAAGTGTTGTTTAAAGTTTGCCACAAGCCACCTGGGAGACACAGCAAACATGTGGAAGAAGGTGCTCTGGTCAGATGAAACCAAAATTGAACTTTTTGGCAACAATGCAAAACGTTATGTTTGGCGTAAAAGCAACACAGCTCATCACCCTGAACACACCATCCCCACTGTCAAACATGGTGGTGGCAGCATCATGGTTTGGGACTGCTTTTCTTCAGCAGGGACAGGGAAGATGGTTAAAATTGATGGGAAGATGGATGGAGCCAAATACAGGACCATTCTGGAAGAAAACCTGATGGAGTCTGCAAAAGACCTGAGACTGGGATAGAGATTTATCTTCCAACAAGACAATGATCCAAAACATAAAGCAAAATCTACAATGGAATGATTCAAAAATAAACATATCCAGGTGTTAGAATGGCCAAGTCAAAGTCCAGACCTGAATCCAATCGAGAATCTGTGGAAAGAACTGAAAACTGCTGTTCACAAATGCCCTCCATCCAACCTCACTGAGCTCGAGCTGTTTTGCAAGGGGGAATGGGAAAAAATGTCAGTCTTTCGATGTGCATAACTGATAGAGACATACCCCAAGCGACTTACAGCTGTAATCGCAGCAAAAGGTGGCGCTACAAAGTATTAACTTAAGGGGGCTGAATAATTTTGCACGCCCAATTTTTCAGTTTTTGATTTGTTAAAAAAGTTTGAAATATCCAATAAATGTCGTTCCACTTCATGATTGTGTCCCACTTGTTGTTGATTCTTCACAAAAAATACAGTTTTATATCTTTATGTTTGAAGCCTGAAATGTGGCAAAAGGTCGCAAAGTTCAAGGGGGCCGAATACTTTCGCAAGGCACTGTATATTTTGGGTTCTGATGGGGTACGATAGTTGAACTAAGCCCATGGGGCATTTACAAGTTATATTCTTCAAGAATCAATGGGTCCATATCAATAATGTATAAGTCAAAAAATGTATACACCAACTGCTGATTGCCCCTTTAATGATGAGTGCAGGTTGAGGTTACTATCTTGTTTTAGAATGTTAATGCAGTCAAATCCTCCCCAGCCACACCTGTGAGCATTTGTTTTTCATCTGTGTTATTGTTTCTGCTTTGAGAGTGTGAGTCAGTCAGCCAAAGAGCCAGCCTCTCTCTGTTATGTACCTCTAACATTTGAATAGAGTAGGATGGCACTGCATCAAGTGCACAACACATGGGTGGATGTATTCAGTAGTGTCCTGTTCCTGAGTACCACCTGGTCCTGAGTCATTGATCAAAGAGATCCACAGAGCTGTGAGCCCTGTAATTGGCTGTATAGCCATGTACACTGCACTACATGTGTCCCATGGGCACCAGGCTCATGACTCACTCGGCCCTTGGGAATGAGTTGTGCTGTTGGACTTGATTTGAAAGGTAAGTTCTTGTGTATTCTGCTCTTGATCAAAATGTTATGGCACAAACTGCATTGTATGAAATATTTCACCATACAGGCTATATTTCTGAGGGAAAAATTTCAGTCTCTCGATGTGCAAAACTGATAGAGACATACCCCAAGCGACTTACAGCTGTAATCGCAGCAAAAGGTGGCGCTACAAAGTATTAACTTAAGGGGGCTGAATAATTTTGCACGCCCAATTTTTCAGTTTTTGATTTGTTAAAAAAGTTTGAAATATCCAATAAATGTCGTTCCACTTCATGATTGTGTCCCACTTGTTGTTGATTCTTCACAAAAAAAATACAGTTTTATATCTTTGTGTTTGAAGCCTGAAATGTGGCAAAAGGTCGCAAAGTTCAAGGGGGCCGAATACTTTCGCAAGGCACTGTACCCGCTGGAGCGCGTGCTATGAGTGTTGTTATCATGACCAGTGAGCTGAGATAAGGTGGAGCTTTACCTAGCATAGACTTGTAGATGACCTGGAGCCAGTGGGTCTGGCGACGAATATGTAGCGAGGGCCAGCTGACTACAGCATACAGGTCGCAGTGGTGGGTGGTATAAGGCGCTTTGGTAACAAAACGGATGGCTCTGTGATAGAGTGCATGCTAGTCCATGATGCTAGTCGGGTGGGCGGGTGCAGGCAGCGAACGGTTGATAAGCATGCATTTGGTTTTGCTACCGTTTAAGAGCAGTTGGAGGCCACGGAAGGAGTGGTGAATGGCATTGAAGCTCGTTTTGGAGGTTAGTAAACACAGTGTCCAAAGAAGGGCCAGATGTAAACAGAATGGTGTCGTCTGCGTAGAGGTGGATCAGGAAATCACCCGCAGCAAGAGCGACATCGTTAATATATACAGAGAAAAGATTCGGCCCGAGAATCGAACCCTGTGGTACCCCCATAGAGACTGCCAGAGGTCCGGACAACAGGCCCTCCAATTTTACACACTGAACTCTGTCTGCGAAGTAGTTGGTGAACCAGGCGAGGCAGTCATTTGAGGAACCAAGGCTATTGAGTCTACCAATAAGAACGTGGTGATTGACAGAGTCGAAAGCCTAGGCCAGGTCGATGAAGATGGCTGCACAGTACTGTCTTTTATCGATGGCGGTTATGATATCATTTAGTACCTTGAGCGTGGCTGAGGTGCACCCGTGACCAGCTATGATGGCTGCGTGGAACCATGGTGTTTATACTTGCGTACTATTGTTTGTACAGATGAACGTGGTACCTTCAGGTGTTTGGAAATTGCTCCCAAGGATGAACCAGACTTGTGGAGGTCTACAATTTTTTTCTGAAGTCTCGACTGATTTTGTTTGATTTTCCCATAATGTCAAGCAAAGAGGCACTGAGTTCGAAGGTAGGCCTTGAAATACATCCACAGGTACACCGCCAATTGGCTCAAATGATGTCAATTAGCCTATCAGAAGCTTCTAAAGCCATGACATAATTTTCTGGAATTTGACAAGCTGTTTAAAGGCACAGTCAACTTGGTGTATGTAAACTTCTGACCAACTGGAATTGTGATACAGTGAACTATAAGGGAAATAATCTGTGTGTAAACAATTGTTGTAAAATTGCTTGTGTCATGCACAAAGTAGATCTTCTAACCGTCTTCCCAAAACCATAGTTTGTTAACAGGAAATGTGTGGAGTGGTTGAAAAACAAGTTTTAATGACTCCAACCTAAGTGTATGTAAACTTCCGACTTCAGCTGTTTTACAGACCCCATATGTTTCACATTGGTTATCTTGTTTTACAGACCCCATATGTTTCACATTGGTTATCTTGTTGTTATTAGTCCCACCCTTCAGCTCCATTCAACTCCTCCCATTTATCTCTCACCATCCATTTTGGATTTCTATTTGCCATATATTTTTCAACTGTGCTGTGATGCTTCACAAAAGTACTGAACCGTTCTATTCTCATAGCTTCTACAGATTGTAAATTTAAAAAAAATGTTTTGCTAAAATAATAATTATATTATTGATTAATTGACTACAAAAACAAAAACAGCCACGTCACGGATACTGACGTCACGTTTCCAGACAAACTAAACACCTTTGAGGATATTAGAGTGCCACCGTCGCGGCTTGCTGACAAAGACTGCACCCCTCCCCCTCTCCTTCTCATGGCTGACTTGAGTAAAACATTTAAACAGGTTAACCCTCGCAAGGTTGCTGGCCCAGACGGCATCCCAAGTCGTGTCCTTAGGGCATGTGCAGACCAGCCAGCTGGTGTGTTTACGGACATATTTAATCGCTCCCAATCTCAGTCTGTTGTCTCCATATTCTTCAAGATGGCTACCATTGTTCCTGTACCCAAGAAGGCAAAGATAACTGAACTAAGTGACTACCGCCTCATAGAACTCACTTCTGTCATCATGAAGTGCTTTGAGAGGTAAGTCAAGGATCATATCACCGCCACCTTTACCGGCCACACTAGACCCACTTCAGTTTGCATACCACCCCAACAGATCCACAGATGACGCAATCGCCATCGCACTGCACACTGCCCTATCCCATCTGGACAAAAATAATACTTATGTAAGAATGCTGTTCATTGACTACAACTCAGTATTCAACACCATAGTACCCTCCAAGCTCATCATCAAGCCGGAAGCCCTGGATCTCAACCCCTCCCTGTGCAACTGGGTCCTGGACTTTCTTACGGGACACCCCCAGGTGCAGAAGATAGGAAACAACATCTCCACTTCGCTGACCCTCAACACTGGGGCCCCACAAAGGTGTGTGCTCAGCCCTCTCCTGTTCTCCCTGTCCACCCAAGACTGTGTGGCCATGCACGCTCCTAACTCAATCCTCAAGTTTGCAGATGACACAACAGTAGTGGGCTTGATCACCAACAACGACGAGACAGCCTATAGGGAGGAGGTGAGGGCACTCATGTGGTGTCAGGAAACAACCTCGCACTCAACGTCAAAAAAACAAAGGAGATGATTGTGGACTTCAGGAAACAGCAGAGGGAGCACCCCCAATCCACATTGAAGGGACAGCAGTGGAGAAGGTGGAAAGTTTATAGTTCCTGCACATCACAATCAAAATGAAATGGTCCACCCACACAGACAGTGTGGTGAAGAAGCCGCAACAGCACCTCTTCAACCTCAGGAGGCTGAAGAAATGTGGCTTGTCATCCAAAACCCTGACAAACTTTTACAGATGCACAATCGAGAGCATCCTGTCAGGCTGTATCACAGCCCGGTACAGCAACTGCTCCGCCCTCAACCGCATGGATTACAGGCAACATCCGCACTAATCCATGGATTACAGGCAACATCTGCACTGAGCTAAATTGTAGAGCTGCCACATTCAAGAAGTGGCAGCTCATCAATACATGACTATATTGAATAGCCGATGCTCGTCGGATGTGGAAGGGTTTGCAAACTATTACAGACTACAAAGGGAAGCACAGTTGCGAGCTGCCTAGTGACACGAGCCTACCAGACAAGCTAAATTACTTCTATGCTCGCTTCAAGGCAAGCAACACTGAGAGCATAAGCTGTTCTGGATGACTGTGTGATCACGTTCTCTGTAGCCAATGTGAGGAAGATCTTTAAACAGTTCAACATTCACAAGGCCGCAGGGCCAGATGGAATACCAAGACGTGTGCCCCGAGCATACACTGACCAACTGGCAAGTGTCTCTACTGACATTTTCAACCTGTCCCTGACCGAGTCTGTAATTCCAAAATGTTTCAAGCAGACTACCATAGTCCCTGTGCCCAAGAACACTATGGTAACCTGCCTAAATGACTACTGACCCGTAGCACTCACGTCTGTAGTCATGAAGTGCTTTGAAAGGCTGGTCACAGATCACAACACCATTATCCCAGATATCCTAGACCCACTCCAATTTGCATACCGCCCCAACAGATCCACAGATGATGCAATCTCTATTGCACTCCACACTGCCCTTTCCCACCTGGACAAAAGTAACACCTACGTGAGATTGCTATTCATTGACTACAGTGCAGCGTTCAACACCTTAGTGCCCTCAAAGCTCATCACTAAGCTAAGGACCCTGGGACTAAACACCTCCCTCTGCAACTGGATCCTGGACTTCCTGATGGGCCGCCCCCAGGTGGTAAGGGTAGGTAACAACACATCTGCCATGCTGATCCTCAACACAGGGGTCCCTCAGGGGTGCGTGCTCAGTCCCCTCCAGTCTCAACGTCAACAGTAAAGAGGCAACTCCGGGATGCTGGCCTTCTAGGTAAGGTAGAGTTGCAAAAAAAAAGCCATATCTCAGACTGGCCAATAAAATCGAAAATATTAAGATGGGCAAAAGAACACATGACATAGGAACTCTGCCTAAAAGGCCAGTATCCCGGAGTCGCCTCTTCACTGTTGACGTTGAGACTGGTGTTTTGCAGGTACTATTTAATGAAGCTGCCAGTTGAGGACCGGAGTCGCCTCTTCACTGTTGACGTTGAGACTGGTGTTTTGCAGGTAATATTTAATGAAGCTGCCAGTTGAGGACTTGTGAGGTGTCTGTGAAGGGAGTAGTACACAGGTTTGTACGAGATCTTCATGTTTCTTGACAATTTCTCGCATGGAATAGTCTTCATTTCTCAGAACAAGAATACACTGACGAGTTTCAGAAAAAAGTTATTTGTTTCTGGACATTTTGAGCCGGTAATCGAACCCACAAATGCTGATGATCCAGATATTTAACTATTCTAAAGGCCTGTTTTATTTATTTTAATGGACCAAAAAGTAGATTTTCTCTCAAAAACAAGGACATTTCTCAGTGGTACCCCCTCTACCCCCCCAAACAACGACCCACCTCGACAACATCCGGTGAAATTGCAGAGCGCGAAATTCAAATGACAGAAAGAGTAATATTTAACATTCATGAAAATACAAGTGTCATACATCAGAAAAAAAGCGTAACTTCTTGTTAATCCAGCCGCTGTGTTAGATTTCAAAAAGGATTTACAGCGAAAGCACACCATGCAATTATTTGAGGACAGCGCCCCGCACACAAAAGCATTAAAAACATTTTTCAACCAGGCAGGTGCGCCACGAAAGTCAGAAGTAGCGATAAAATAAATGCCTTACCTTTGAAGATCTTCTTCTGTTGGCACTCCAAAAGGTCCCAGCTACATCACAAGTGGTCCTTTTATTCGATAAAGTCCTTCTTTATATCCCCCAAAACTCACTTTAGCTGGCGCGCTTCATGCAATAATCCACCGGTTTCCCTCCTTCAAAATGCATACAAAATTAATCACAACACAAACGTTAACAATAAACTTCTCCAAACAAGTCAAACAACGTTTATAATCAAACCTCAGGTACCCTAACACGTAAATAACCTATACAATTTAAGACAGCGAATCGTTATTGTCTTTACCGGATAAACAACAAAGAAGCGCTCTCATCCACGTGCATGAAAACACTACAGTCAAAATGGGAGCCACTTAGAAAAACTACAAATTCTAGCTCATTTTTTAAAAAACAAGCCTAAAACTCTTTCTAAAGACTGTTGACATTTAGTGGAAGCCCTAGGAACTGCAATCTGGGAGGTTTTCCCTTCATATTTAACATGACATCCATTGGAAAGAGTGGTGGGCCGAATTTTTTGTCCTCGGGTCTTCACCTGCCATATCAGTTCTGTTATACTCACAGACATTATTTTAATAGTTTTAGAAACTGACCTACTCCACCATAGAAAATAAAGGCTTTCTATGGTCAGAAGTGACAGTACCCCCCCAAAGGTGCGTACTCCGGCCGCAAAACCTGAAACCAAATGGGAGGGTTAGGGGGGATGTCTAGTGTCAGTGGCGGCTCTAGTGAGGGACGAAGAACCCTCTCATCCCGCGGATCCGCCAGCATCGGAGGCGGCTCACGTGCGGGATGAAGAACCATCTCATCCCGCGGATACCTCTTGTTCAATGGCGGGCATCGTCGCCGGGGGCCTCCGGACCGTGGATTGTCGCCGGAGGAACCAGACCGTGGATCGTCGCCGGGGACTCCAGACCTTGGACCGTCGCCGGAGGTACCGGACCGTGGATTGTCGCTGGAGGCACCGGACCGTGGGTCGTCGCCGGGGGCACCGGACCCGTGGTTCATCGCCAGAGGCACCGGACCTTAGATCGTCGCCGGGGGCTCCGGACTGGGAACCCTCACAGGAGGCGACATTCTGCTCTGGGCCGCAGAATGTCGCTGGAGGCTCCGGACCGCCGACCGTCGCTGGAGGCTCCGGACCGCAGACTGTCGCTGGAGGCTCCGGACTGCAGACCGTCGCTGAAGGCCCCGGGACGCCGACCGTCCCAGGAGGTTCCGGACCGTGGACCGTCTCAGGAGGTTCCAGACTGTGGACCGTCTCAGGAGGTGCCGGACTGTGGACCGTCTCAGGAGGTGCCGGACTGTGGACTGTCGTAGGAGGTTACGGACTGTGGACCGTCGTTGGAGGTTCCAGACTGGGAACCGTCCCCAGAAGCTCTGGACTGGGGACCGTTGCCGGAAGCTCTGGACTGGGGACTGTCGAGGCGCACTGGAGGCCTGATGCGTGGGACCGGTACAGGTAGCACCAGGCTGGTGACACACACCTCAGGGCGAGTGCGGGGAGTAGGCACAGGACGTACTGGAGCTAGCACAGGACTCATTGGACTGTGAAGGCTCACTGGGGACACTATGCGTAGAACCGGCGCAGGATGTACTGGACCCTGGAGGTGCACTGGAGACCAGGAGAGCTGAGCCGGCACAACCCGTCCTGGACAGATACCCACTTTAGCACGACAAGTGCGAGGAGCTGACACAGGACGTACTGGGCTGTGAAGGCGCACTGGAGACCTGGTGGTATAGCCGGCATCAATTGTACAGGAACTTTAACACACTTCTCAGGATAAGTGCGAGGAACTGGCACAGGTGGCATCGGATAGCTAACACGCTCCTCAGGGCGAATGCCGGGCATACTATGCCAAACCAACAGCACTCTCTCTCTTCACTCTCCTCCAATTTGTCCAACAACTCCTCGAAGCTCTAACTCTCCCCTCCGTTCACTTTCCTCCAATTTGTCCAATAACTCCAACAGTCTCTGACTCACCCCTCAACTTCGCCGACCACTTCGTGTGCCTCCCCCCAAAACATTTTTGGGCTGTCTTTTGGGCTTGCGTCGTGGCCGCAAACCCTGGCGTCGTCGCTGTTGTTCCCTCGCTGCCTCCGCCTGCTTCCATGGCAGGCTTCTATCTCCTGCCATAATTTATTTCCACGTCCAGGATGTCCTTCACTCCTGGCTTTCCTCCTGGGCACGCTGCTTGGTCTGTTGTTGGTGGGATCTTCTGTCACGTTCGTCATAATGATCGGACCAAGGCGCAGTGTGTATAGAATTCCACATGTTTATTTAAATGAAATTCACTAACAAAAACAATAAACAGCAAACGAGACGCAACGACTGGAGTGCTCACAGGTACTACACAACAACAAGATCCCACAAACAACAAGTGGTAAAAGGCTGCCTAAGTATGATCCCCAATCAGAGACAACGATAGACAGCTGCCTCTGATTGGGAACCATACCCAGCCAACAAAGAAATAGAAAACATAGAATACACATAGAAATAATAAACTAGAACACCCCCCAGTCACGCCCTGACCTACTCCACCATAGAAAATAAAGGCTTTCTATGGTCAGGATGTGACAGGTAACCAGTTTACAATAGCAGTAAGGCACCTCTGGCTTTGGTTGTGTGTGGCCAATATACCACTGCTAAGGGTTGTATCTAGTAGGGTTGACCCCATTTAGTCGACTGGTCAATTGTTTGGTAGCCCAAAATTTCTTTAGTCAACCAGTAGCAAAACATATTTATTTTTAAATGTATGGTGCAGAAGACGTGCCTGTCCGAGTAGATTGATCCATTGTGGAGGTCGTGGGGATGGCACAGTCTCAGACATGTGCTACAGAAATTGTATATGGTTATTTATTGTAATAACAATGGTGCAACATAAATACAATTATATTATTTTATAACAAATGCGCTTTCTACTGTGTTGGATAGTGGTCGTGGTCTGTGGTTCAAAAATATATATCAGTGCGCTGTTGAATTGGCACCTTTTCCTAGATCATGTTGCTATGTGCCTGACAGGAAAGTTAACCAGCATATTGGTGGTGAGAACAATGTGGTACAGGCAGCAGCAGAGTTAGCAAACAAAAGAAAACAGCCCTTGCCTTAATTATCTAAGAAAAGTGAGGAGAGCGGAAACCCCAACTTAATTCGGTCTAAAATCAATAGCCTAACTGTTAAATGTGCCTGGCTTTATAAATCATCCATATATATCTATAGCCTTTGCTGTAATAAAGGCTTTACAAAAACCACAAAAAACGTTACAGACTCTCTTGTACGCTTATAATTTATTTTGTGTTGTTTATATTTTCCCAAATTATCAGAAAAATGATATTGTAATCTAACAGCACCTGTTTAGCACACATAATATGCACACAGGGCTTGCTCCATTCCTTATTTTTCTTGATCTCCAATATTTTCCACAACAAGTCAAATTTATTCCACACATCTAACTTCCCCTTCACCTCCTGCGTGAACAGTAAACATTCCCCCATTCCCCCATGCATACTGTACATTTTGCTGTCACATGTGTTATGGTGTTCAGAGTTTGTTATAACCAATTTATTGATGTGATTATGATATGCTACAGTATAGGTAAGGCCCTATTGGTCATGTGGATCCGATGCATACATGTGTCACGTAAAGAGAGCAAGGGTTGAGGGAATAAGGAATGATTTTCCTAAACAAATTAGGGGTTTTGGTAACATAACTTTTCAATCAGAAATGGCTGTAATTAATTTTCAGAATTCAGCAACACTGACAGTGCAATACACATTGTTAATGTTCTGTGGTGGTCGCTACAGCCGGAAGGAGAGAGAGACAACGGGTGCTAGTTACACAGTCACTCGTTGTCTTTTTTTTCTTACACAGCACAGCAAGTCTGAGCTGGGCGCGGCACAATCAAATCAATTGCGGTCAGACTCCCTCTAGTCATTTGTGTGTCTTAATTATTTCATCAAACAGTTCGCTTAAAGTATCAGACAAGCTCAGTGCATATAGATGATTTGATTAAAACACATAGGATGTATCTATATTTGGAAAAATAGACATTTTAACATTTTGACCAATCGATTGGTCGAAAGAACAGAAGGCTCTTGGTCAACCAATACTTTTTTTAGTCAGGGACAGCCATAGTATGCAGGCACTCCGCGTTGCGTTGTGCTAAGGAACAGCCCTTAGCCGTGGTACAGTATATTGGCCATATACCACACACCCCGGGCCTTATTGCTTAAATACACTAAGACAGGGTCATTACACAAATGATTACACAGGTCTCTTGATTATTAAAACCATTTTCTACTACTTAATGTCAAGCCCTGGTCTTAGTATTTTGTGTTTTCTTTATTTATTTGGTCAGGCCAGGGTGTGACATGGGTTTATTTTGTGGTGTGTTTTGTATTGGGGTTTTTCGTAGGTTTTGGGATTGTGGCTTAGTAGGGTTTTCTAGCATAGTCTATGGCTGTCTGGAGTGGTTCTCAATCAGAGGCAGGTGATTATCATTGTCTCTGATTGGGAACCATATTTAGGCAGCCATATTCTTTGAGTGTTTCGTGGGTGATTGTTCATGTCTCTGTGTTTGTTTGCACCAGATAGCACCGTGCTTCTACACCTGCATTGCTTGCTGTTTGGGGTTTTAGGCTGGGTTTCTGTACAGCACTTTGAGATATCAGCTAATGTACGAAGGGCTATATAAATAAATTTGATTTGATTTGATTTGATTTGATAGGCTGTTTAGGTTTTTGCGTTATGTTTCTTGTTTTTGTATTGTTCGTGTTTATTCGTTTATTAAACATGTATCAAAATTACCACGCTGCATTTTGGTCCGACTCTCCTTCACCACAAGAAAACCGTAACAGAATCACCCACCACAACAGGACCAAGCGGCGTGGTGACAGGCAGCGGCAGCAGGAGCAACAAAGTTTGGAATATACGACTTGGGAGGAAATAGACAGGTGGGCGGTCGACCCAGGGAGAGTGCTGGAGCCCGCCTGGGATTCGCTGGAGCAGTATGAAGAGGGTTATAGGAGAATGGAGTTGAAGAGACAAGCACGGCGGCGCGGAAGGAAGCCCGAGAGTCAGCCCCAAAAATTTCTTGGGGTGGGGGGGCTCAGGGAGAGTGTGGCAGAGTCAGGGTTCAGACCTGAGCCAACTCCCCCTGTTTATCGTGAGGAGCCAAGGAGGAGACCAGAACCAGAGCCGGTGTTGGAGGTGAGCGAAGCAGAGACTGTGAAGGAGTTAATGGGGAAATTGGAGGAGAGAGTTATGAGGGAGTTGCTGAGTTGGTGCTTTAGGTACGGTATTCGCCCGACGGAGCGTGTCTGGGATTTGATGGCACCTGGGTCAGTGCTCCATACTCGTCCTGAGGTGCGTGTTAGTCGGCTGGTGAAGATTGTGCCAGCCTCACACACTAGGCCTCCTGTGCACCTCCCTAGCCTTGCACGTCCTGTGCCAGCCCTGCTCTCAGGCTCTCCAGTACGCCTTCACGGTCCGGTCCATCCTGTGCCACCTTCACACACCAGTCCTCCGGTGGCAGCTCCCCGCACCAGGCTTCCTGTGCGTGTTCTCGGCCCAGTACCACCAGTGCCAGCACCACGCACCAGGCCTTCAGTGCGCCTCGCCTGTTCAAAGCTGCCAGAGCCTTTCTCCTCTCCAGTGCTGTCAGAGTCTCCCGCCTGTCTAGCGCTGTCAGAGCCTTCCTCCTCTCCAGCGCTGCCGGAGTCTCCCGCCTGTTTAGCGCTGCCAGAGCCTTCCTCCTCTCCAGCGCTGCCGGAGTCTCCTGCCTGTTCAGCGCAGCCAGAGCTGCCAGTCTGCATGGAGCAGCCAGAGCAGCCAGTCTGCATGGAGCAGCCAGAGCAGCCAGTCTGCATGGAGCAGCCAGAGCTGCCAGTCTGCATGGAGCAGCCAGAGCTGCCAGTCTGCATGGAGCAGCCAGTCTGCATGGAGCAGCCAGTCTGCATGGAGCAGCCAGTCTGCATGGAGCAGCCAGAGCTGCCAGTCTGCATGGAGCAGCCAGAGATGCCAGTCTGCATGGAGCAGCCAGAGCAGCTAGAGCCGCCAGTCAGCCATGATCTTCCAGATCCGCCAGTCAGCCAGGATCCGCCAGTCAGCCATGATCTTCCAGATCCGCCAGTCAGCCAAGATCCGCCAGTCAGCCAGGATCTGCCGGAACCGCCAGTCAGCCAGGATCTGCCAGAACCACCAGCTAGCCAGGATCTGCCAGAGCCAACTACCTGCCTGAGCTTCCTCTCAGTACTGGGCTTCCTCTCAGTACTGGGCTTCCTCTCGGTACTAGGCTTCCTCTCAGTACTGGGCTTCCTCTCAGTACTGGGCTTCCCCTCAGTGCTGAGCTACCCCTCAGTCCCGAGCTTCTACCTCAGTCCCGAGCTGCCCCTCAGTCCAGTGGGGTCCTTGGTGAGGGTTATTAGGCCAAGGCCAAGGCGAGGGTCGCCAATCTAAGGACGCGATGCAAGGGGACTAAGACTTGGTTGGAGTGGGGTCCACGTCCCGAGCCGGAGCCGCCACCGTGGACAGACGCCCACCCGGACCCTCTCCTATGGGTTTAGGTGTGCGGCCGGGAGTCCGCACCTTGGGGGGGTTCTGTCACGCCCTGGTCTTAGTATTTTGTGTTTTCTTTATTTATTTGGTCAGGCCAGGGTGTGACATGGGTTTATTTTGTGGTGTGTTTTGTATTGGGGTTTTTTCGTAGGTTTTGGGATTGTGGCTTAGTGGGGTTTTCTAGCATAGTCTATGGCTGTCTGAATTGGTTCTCAATCAGAGGCAGGTGATTATCGTTGTCTCTGATTGGGAACCATATTTAGGCAGCCATATTCTTTGAGTGTTTCGTGGGTGATTGTTCATGTCTCTGTGTTTGTTTGCACAAGATAGGCTGTTTAGGTTTTTGCGTTATGTTTCTTGTTTTTGTATTGTTCGTGTTTATTCGTTTATTAAACATGTATCAAAATTACCACGCTGCATTTTGGTCCGACTCTCCTTCACCACAAGAAAACCGTAACACTTAATGTGTGACTGTATAAGTTCCATATCAAATAGTCACAATTGAGATTGCATCTTTTACGAAGGACTGCTGATCTTTGTTAGCCTAAATTGATTTGGTATCTATTGTTATGTTTCGCAGCTCTGCATGGTCAGTATAGTACAATAGTGGTGATGATGTACACATCCCACACTGGTATTAACTACATTTGGGATAATGTATTTAAGCCTTAATGATTAATGTATTTAAGCCTGTATGATTTACAAAACATATTGAGGTGACACAAAGGACTTGCTGAATGTCATGACATAACATCTTTACAAATAAGAATTAGTCAAAAGTGGACAGAATGGACCTGTAATGGGTGTGTGTTGGTGGCAGGGAAGTCAGGCGCAGGAGAACGAACTTGGTATAAACGGAGTCGTTTAATAAATGCTCACAAAACTCTGAAATCCAAAATATACAAAATAATAAAAGTGGGTATAAAACCTGTCGCACACCAGAACATAACTTGCACATAACATACAATCAAACAATCACTGACAAGGACATGAGGGGAATCAGAGGGTTAAATACACAACATGTAATTGATGGGGCCAGGTGTGACCAATTGATAGAACCAGGTGTGAAGGAAGACAAGACAAAAACCAATGGAAAATGAAAAATGGATCAGCGATGGCTAGAAAGTCGGTGACGTCGACCGCCGAACACTGCCCGAACAAGGAGAGGGACCGACTTCGGCGGAAGTCGTGACAGTACCGTATGACTTCAGTCTAAAAACATAATCCTGATGGAATGAGTCACCATTTAATAGGATATTTTTTTCTATTACTCTAATGAAGAAAAAGTATGCTTAAAACTACAGAATGCTGCCGATGCGCCACTTATATGAGATGTATAGAGACAGAGGTTTAATTATCATCAGACAATTTATTACAGAGAATTTGTCAACACATAAGAGTGTAAACCCCTCAGTGTGATTTGTTTCTAGTAGGAAAGTACTTGCTTAGCTCCCACTCCATTGTCTCTCTCAGCCACCAGCCTTAGACGGATTATAGGAAAGGCCGGGTCTCAGCCAATTAAACAAAGGGGAGTGGGACTGAAGGGTGAAACATATCACAGAATGGATCCGGTACATGCAAAAAATGCACAAACCATCTCCAAACCATCAATCAATCAAATGTATTTATAAAGCCCTTCTTACATCAGCTGATATCTCAAAGTGCTGTACAGAAACCCGGCCTAAAACCCCAAACAGCAAGCAATGCAGGTGTAGGAACCAGGCTGAGGTGTGGCCAGTCCTCTTCTGGCTATGCCAGATTATAACAGAACATTGGCCAAGATGTTCAAACGTTCATAGATTTTTATTTTATTTTACCTTTATTTAACTAGGCAAGTCAGTTAAGAACAAATTCTTATTTTCAATGATGGCCTAGGAACAGTGGGTTAACTGCCTGTTCAGGGGCAGAACGACAGATTTGTACCTTGTCAGCTCGGGGGGTTTGAACTTGTAACCTTCCGGTTACTAGTCCAACTCTCTAAACACTCGGTCAAATAATAATAATCACAGAGAGCAACTCAGAGCTCTACACAGAACACAGCTCTGGGCCTAGCCCCCGAGGCCTTGCCTCTACCACACAGAACCCAGTAGATCACCAGCACAGGCCACCATACCTGAATAATCTATTACGAACACAGCTGCAGTTCAGGCAAGCTCCTGTTAATAAGATTTAGAGCAAGACGCTGCAGGAAACCTATTGTTTTTCAAGCTTTTTCAGTCCAGCTTTCAGTTTTTCATGTTTTATGGGCCAACCTTTCAAAGATCAAGCTAACTTTTCCACTTGACAGGAGGGCAAGAGGCCACACACACAGCAATTAAAACTATCATGAGTGAGACCATTGGCTAAAATTCCTAAAATCAAAAGCAAAAGTCCGCCTTTCACTACATGTCAAGATTCCAGATGATGTATGCGGGTGAAATCACGGCCAACATGGTCATTATTCTAGTGTGGTTGATAGAAATCCCAGCTCTCTAGCCACATCTCTAATGGATATCTCAACCTCCATGGCAGGCTCAGACTTTCCTCCCAACCTCCATGGCCCAAAGCTCTCTGCTTGACCTTTCCCTAAGAATGCCCGGCACAACTTCATTACACCCACTTAATGATGCACCACGCACCGCAGGAGAGAAGAAATAGATGCATAAAGAGGAGCGAGGTCGTGACAGAGCCACCAACCTCAAAACATCACTGGCATACACACAGTCGAAATGCCTCATACAGCTTGACCACAGATGGCTAGTCTGCCACCAAGAATCGGACAAAACCTTAGTGGGGATATATAGCAATGTGAAAGAGACAAACTCCCATTTTTTCAAGCCAGATTTGTATTCCCCTGAGCATGCAGGCTAAGTGTTTCCCCCCTGAGAAATGGCTGTATGTACATGCTGACATGCCGTCCAGAAAGCAAGGTCAAAGGGGCAGGGGCTGGAGTTGGGCTGATAAATCTGTTAGCGTGGACACAGACCACTTTGCATTCAACATGGTGCCATTCAATTATCCCTCCGTACCAACCAAGCCTTTGAAGAGCAAAAGGCCCTTTGGTGGGGAGGCTGATCTAAAAAAACAATTCAAAATACACAGAGGGAATGGCTTCTAAAGGAAAGCATTCTCTGTCTCATTATTCTGCTCATAGGAATCGATGTCTCCACTCATTTATGGACTGAATGTCTTTAACAATAAACAGACTGTAGCCAGTCTGGAAAGTGTATTACCGCTTTAACCCTGGTTCCCACTTGAAGGTTAGCGAGAGTGTCCAAAGACTAGAAAGGCAATCTTTAAAGTGTGAAATTCCTCAGTGTGGATTGAACTTAGTTCCAATTAGAGTTTCTTATCTTCGGTTGAGGAGCGGACAATTATCACTGTCATGTAACAGATCACTCTTACACTCAACATGAAAGCACAATGTCATAACACAAGAGGCAGAAGAAGAGAATTGTTTTATTTAAAAAATACATATATTCTAATGGCTAGTAATATGATAGCCTTCTGAGGCTGCTGTGGCTATCAATATTACGAGTCCTCTGCCCATTATTAGCAGTTAGCATACTCTTGTAATATTGATAATCAATAATCAATCATTTCTAACAGAATCACAGCTGCCGTCATTGTGGTGCTTTAGTCTCTGGAGAGTTGAGAATGGAACCTCAGAGTAACTATCAACAGTGAAAATGAAATCAAATGGCAACAAGGGAGCCATCCATCAGAACCAACCGCATTATTTCATCACGTTGTCAGCGAGACATATAAAAAAAACTCCCAAAGACTCTGTCACCCAGTCAACACACATCACTAGTGTTTGATGGTATGTTGGCTAGCAGGAAGGTTGCTGACTATGTCCGTGGCTAATCCATCTAGAATCGTAATTAAACAATTTGTATTTACAGATGGCATACAAGTTTGTTAGTAAGGCACATGAAAGTTCACATGTTCCAGGTGGCATTTCTGCCAAAAAAATGCATTTTGATCAACAACAACAAAAAGGTTTACATTCAAATGGCTCTCCTTTGAAGTAGTGATGTGCAACATACGCCTAGTTTCCTGAAACGAGTCACAATTGAGTTCATGAACTTTATATTCCATTAGATTGTATTTGAAGGAGCATTTCATATGTCTGGCCAGAACCCCCTTCAGCTCCCAGAGACCTGGAGAGGAGAGTGTTATGGACACCATGGTCTGTGTGTGTCATGGATGCGTAGTCAGTAATACAGGAGGAAGTAACACACTGATGGTTGTAATTACCATAGAAGAAGGAAACAGGCCCTCCCCTCCCTACAATGTCCTTCATTGGCCACGTCATCATGGGGTGGCAGGGTAGCCTAGTGGTTAGAGTGTTGGACTAGCAACTGGAAGGTTGCTAGTTCAAGACTCCCGAGCTGGCAAGTCTGTCGTTCTGCCCCTGAACAGGCAGTTAACCCACTGTTCCTAGGCCATCATTGAAAATAAGAATTTGTTCTTAACTGACTTGCCTAGTTAAATAAAGGTAAAATAAATATGAGGAAAAATGGCAGGGAAAAAAAGATTGCTGATTTGTAAAAGACAGATAGACATTATTGCTCTCCCAAGGGGGCTCACAATTTCCAGATAAATTGAGTACCCTATTAAAATTAATTGGATAAATTGACTACATACCATTACAAGCGCAAAGGTCACCTGAGATGATTCAAATACCTTTAATTATTATGAAGACATTTTCCACCAAAAAAAAACGGTTGATACAAAGACTTAACATGGTATGACAACGTGACGAGACAAGGCATCAATTACACTGGCCTTTGACAGTGACACATTCAGCTCCCCCAAAAACGGTTGAACAGAATATTACAGGCATATTTCATCTGCATGCGTGGTAGTATAGTGTGAATTAACAAACGATAGTGAAAACACGTCAGTCAACCCACACACATTTAGGCTTTACATTTACATTACATAATGGGCCTACGTTGAGTGTTTAAAAAAAAAGTGTACTGGAGAAAATAATGTAGGTCTTCATATACATATTTCCCACAGCCTATATTTTCACATGTAATGTTATTTGTCACACAACATAGGGTATTTGTGAGTGTCCTAGACGCCTCCTCCATCTCTCAATACAGAACAGAACATGTGTCTAACTGTTTGTGTTGATGTAAGAGAGGGCTCTCTGGTTAAAGTGTTAATTACACTTGTGTTTCAGAAGTTGAGAGAATGACTTGAATTTCTGTTCCAGAGAAAAATCACATTAATCAACTAATTAATTATCTTAATTAAAGCCCCTCACATGTCAGGCCTGGATGATTACATAATTATTTAAAATAATTGGAGAGTTATTTAATGGCACCTTGAGAGAAGACAGAGGTGAGCTACACTGGTTCACAGACACTATGATTGCTCATCTGGTGCATGACTTTATTCCTGCTCTATTCCGTCTGCTCTGGGATCTGCTTTGTACCACACTAGAGAGAGAGAGAGAGGTGCATTAGGCTTTACAGATGTGTTCATATTTTCTCTTAGACTTGTCAGATTTGGGAATGTAATTGTAATGGGTTGAAAAACTAAGTCACTAAAAACAGACAACCCTTCATTTTTTTCAACAAAAGTTTTTCTTTTATCAATCTAACTCTTATTTTCTAAACTCTTTATCAGTAGTTAGTCCATCAGTCCAATAGATGGCGATGTTGCACTGTGGTAGTGGGGTAAAAAACAAGTTCTGGCCAAGTGCGAGCACTATTCTTCAAAATAAAGCACCAGAACTGTTAAGATGATCCGTTTCTCTTTATCACTAAAGGCCACCCTCAGAATCAGTCTGAGACCGGTAGAATTTGGGGGCTTGTGCGGGATCGCAACACTATATGGCTGGTTGCTGATCCTACAACACCGAGACACTGACGGCAGAGCTGCAGAGAAGGCTGCGATAGTCATCCAGAGAGCTGAGGCTACAGGGAGAACTTCGAGAGTCATCAAAGAGCAGAGTGAGACATCAGGTATCCAGTGAAGATGGTGACGCATCGCAAAATCATCTGGGACATCTAGAAACAGCAAACATCACTGAACGGAAGCCAGTTGCAAACACTAGCAGTGGCACTAGACAGCGAGAGCGAGAAAGACATTCTAGAGTCACCTGAGTCCAATGAACCAGAACCCTTTGACTACATGATTGACCGCGTCAAGTGTGAGAAGCTGCTGAAGCTGGAGGAAAAAGGCTTGTCCTGCCTGCCTGACCTGCATGATCAACTTGATAAACTTTTATCAACCAAATATAATGACACTACACCAACCGAAGAAAATGACAACACAACAAATAAACACAATGACACTACACCAACCAAGACCAACGGCAACACACCAACCGAACAACAACACGACACCAACCAAAGGCGCTGTAAGCAATGGTACAAAGCCTGCAGCATCCCTTGTTGCAGAACAGGTATCTGGGTTGGTGAGGGTAACTGATGTAGTCACAAAGCTGCCCGTAGAGAGTTTAGGATACATGGTGGTCAAATCTCTTATTCCTTGTCTGATTTTACTTACAGCAGTATATGTAAACAAATGGATGAAGGTCTCAGAGAGAAATATGCTGAGTCGGAGGTAGTCAGAAATGTACTCAAAGTAATCAGGTACTTTCAGGGACAAACCTCTCAGGGATAGGCGTCCCGCTAGCGAGACAACCTCCGGTGAATCTGGAGGGAGCGCAATTCAAATAAATAATCATAAAAATGATGTATATTAAACATTTAGGTACATACAAGTGTCTTATAACGATTGAAAGCTTAAATTCTTGTTAATCTAACTGCACTGTCTGATTTACAGTAGCTATTACAGCGAAAGCATGCCATCTGATTGTTTGAGGACGGCGTCCCACATCAAAATATTTTTCCACCGGCACCGATTTCATAAATTCACAAATAGCGATTAAATATTCACTTACTTTTTGAAAATCTTCCTCGGATTTGTCACCCAAAGGGTCCCAGCTAGAACATGTAGTGTTGTTTTGTTAGATAAAATCCTTCTTTATATCCCAAAAAGTCAGTTTAGTTGGCGCCATCGATTTGAGTAATCCACTCGTTCAACAAGCAGAGAAAATAATCCAAAAATCTACACCTAAACTTTGTTTCAACAAGTCAAAATATGTTTCTATTTACTCCTCAGATACCCTAAAAGGGTGTGTTTCTACACACACATTAAGTCTCAGTGAATAATTTACAAAAATCAGAGATGACATCAAGAAGCACATCTCTGGTCATAGTGTGACTGACAACTTCATCCTCGAGCAGAGAACAAAATCAGCCAGTGAGGAAGCAGGTAGACAGAAACGTCTAGGTTGCAGTGCTAGACACAGACCAGTAAATGTCAGCTCAACACAGAAACATGGGGAAAGTGAACAATGTGAGCAGTCTCCCCCACCCAGGTTGACGGTGAAGTGAAGGCCAACCTCACAGCCATCCAGGAGCTGATTGACACTGTTTTGGCATGTGCTCAAAACCTGGAGAAAATTATGAAACCTACTGCAGGTGAGACCCAGGGATACACGTATCCCACACTCTGCAGAGGTCAGACGAGAGGTGAGACCAATGGACACACCCATCCCCCATCTTCTAGAGCACAGTCGAGAGGTGAGGCAGAAGGATATGCCCCCTCCCCACCATCCAAAGCACAGACGACAGAGAGAATCAACACCCAGGTTAAATATCGAGACTGTGCCCTGCAAAGGATCGATAGCTGCCCTCTTCCACTATGGTCAAGAAGGACATAGAGCCATCGGCTAACTGAAGAGACAGACGTCAGGAAACGGGTCCAGGTCGCTGACGAGGGACAGACAATGACTGCTGCAAACAAAACGTCTCCACTCCATGTCAACTGTGTGAAGACGGAGAAACCAGCCACACCACACACAGCAACACCACAACACACTCAGTCTAAAACACCCAATGTGAAACACGTCGCACAGCTCATTGAGAATATATGTATGGTCTCATATCCAGTCAATGGTGTCAAAGCATAGATGTTGTTAGACACGGGGGCAAGGGTTAGCATTGTAGGGAGGGCCTGGGTATAGAACGCTTTGCCAAGTGTTAAGATACAGCCAGCTCCATGTGACTGCATCCGATGGCAATGCTGTCCCCTTTAATGCATGGCAGAAGTGTTCCTGGGGCTTTTGAGTACTCAGCACGGGAAAATGGCCATACATGTGACTATGCTAGTCAGTTAGAGCTGTGTAGACTGTCCACTAATAGGCTTTAATGTCATAGAGGAACTGATCAGAGAAACAGCGAATAACATCTTAGTGCTCTGCTAAGTGAGGGGATGAATGTTAGAGGATTAGCTGTTGAAACCATGGTCTCTGCCTGAATGACACATAAATAAATGTCACCGACATGTGAAAGTGGGAAAGAAAGGACTCACCATTCATACAGGTCAGATAGCAGAGGTGAAATGCAGAATCAGAGCCTGGCCAGAGAGAGTAACAATGATGTTCAAGCCAGCCATGGAGAGCCACTGCCCTGACGGGTTTGAGCTGTTTCCATGCCTCGTGGATGTGCCCTGTGGCACCTCTAAAGTGGTAAAGATTTCAATCCAAAACTCCATACAACATGGCATTTACCTCTCTCAGAGAACAGTGCTGGGCTTGGTAGAGAAGATAGCTGACATCAGACCTGTAGACACTACACCTGACAGTCAGAAGAAGCCTGTGAGTCATTTCAGTGATGCTTACCTCTGCACAACTCAGCTCCATTCTGAACAACATGAACAGAGAAAAGAGTCACAAACCAGCTGGGTCCAGAAACAAATGTCTCCCCTTGTTTGTTGACTTAGAACATCAACAGGAAGAGTAGCAGGAAATGGTCGGAAGGGATTGATTTGCACTTTTCGCACCAAAGTACATTCATACTTGCGTACTATAGTTTGTACAGATGAACGTGGTACCTTCAGGCGTTTGGAAATTACTCCCAAGGATGAACCAGTCTTGTGGAGGTCTACAATTTGTTTTTTGAGGTCTTGGCTGAGTTCTTTTGATTTCCCATTATGTCAAGCAAAGACTCCTTGAAATACATCCACAGGTACACCTCCAATTGACTCAAATGATAGGCTAATTGACATCATTTGAGTCAATTGCAGGTGTACCTGTGGATGTATTTGAAGGCCTCTTTGCTTGACATCATGGGAAATTCAAAAGAACTCAGCCAAGACTTCAGAAAACAAAATGTAGACCTCCACAAGTCTGGTACATCCTTGGGAGCAATTTCCAAACGCCTGAAGGTACCACGTTCATCTGTACAAACTATAGTACGCAAGTGTGAACGTACTTTGGTGCGAAAAGTGCAAATCAATTCCAGAACAACAGCAAAGGACCTTGTGAAGATGCTGGAGGAAACCGGTACAAAAGTATCTATATCCACAGTAAAACGAGTCCTATATCGACATAACCTGAAAGACCGCTCAGCAAGGAAGAAGCCACTGCTCCAAAACCGCCATAGAAAAGCCAGACTACGGTTTGCAACTGTACATGGGGACAAAGATAGTACTCTTTAGAGAAGTGTCCTCTGGTCTGTTGAAATAAAAATAGAACTGTTTGACCATAATGACCATTGTTATGTTTGGAGGAAAAAGGGGGAGGCTTGCAAGGCGAAGAATACCATCCCAACCGTGAAGCACGGAGGTGGCAGCATCATGTTCTGGGGGTGCTTGGATGCAGGAGGGACTGGTGTACTTCACAAAATATATGGCATCATGAGGGAGGAATATTATGTGGATATATTGAAGCAACATCTCAAGACATCAGTCAGCATGTTAAAGCTTGGATCTTCCAAATGGACAATGACCCCAAGCATACTCCAAAGTTGTGGCAAAATGGATTAAGGACAACAAAGTCAAGGTATTGGAGTGGCCATCACAAAACCCTGACCTCAATCCCATAGAAAATTTGTGGGCAGAACCGAAAAAGCGTGTGCGAGCAAAGAGGCCTACAAACCTGACTCAGTTATACCAGCTCTGTCAGGAGGAATGGGACAAAATTCACCCACCTTATTGTGGGAAGCTTGTGGAAGGCTACCTGAAACGTTTGACCGAAGTTAAACAATTTAAAGGCGATGCTACCAAATATTAATTGAGGGTATGTAAACTTCTGACACACTGGGAATGTGATGAAAAAAATAAAAACTGAAATAAATCATTCTCTCTACTATTATTCTGACATTTCACATTCTTAAAATAAAGTGGTGATCCTAACTGACCTAAAACAGGGAATTTTTACTAGGATTAAATGTCAGGAATTGTGAAAACCTGAGTTTAAATGTATTTGGCTAAGGTGTATGTAAACTTCCGACTTCAACTGTACCTGTGGAAGGCCTCGGGAAATGTTCACCTATGAAAGGCTGGGCCAACTGTCATTCCAGTCATGGAGAGCGGGAGCAAATGCAGTCACATTCAGTCCTTACATGACGCCTGGAAACATGATGCCATATTCACTGTTCCAATGAGGTTACTGTTGGACATACTAGACGCTGACGAGACAATGACTTGATTACAGACAGACAAACTAATAGATGCCAGGAGTCATCAAAAGAGGAGGGGAGAGTATAATTAGTTGGACACCCCTTTATTTTAAACCTAGATTTATTTGTTTTAGCAATCTTCAGATTCAATCTGAGGCCGGTGACAAACACAAACAGTGCACATTCCATTCTCTGAACAAGTTCCATTTTCTGGAATCACTATTAATCCTTCTAGAGTTCAGTTATCCTCTCAGTATGGGCTTTTAAGACACATTTCATACACACAACCATTTGGTACCTGGCTGTCTGTAATTCCAGATTATTATGGGATGAGTTGTACAGTGCTTATTCTGTCATGGGAATGATTAACTGCTTACAATGTTAATGAAATTAGCCAGACAAGGCAAGTCGTTTAATTCTCTTTGGGCCTATTAAACTCTCTGACGATTCTCAATTCACTACATTTCTTTCAATGGACTTTTCTGGTTAATAGAATTTCCAACAAATCCTGAAACTAAAATGAACAGAGTTGAAAAGAAGGAAATGCTCATGTTGGCCATGGCTATTATGAATAACGTGTACAGCCGCCTTTTGTTTTTCATTTGAAGTGTGGCCCATTGTGATCGCAAGCCCGGTGAAATATGGTTACAGCAGTGAGAGCCGAGTGTTATTGTGATTAGGGTGAGAGCCATTGTACCAGAACACATTCACAGACATTTAAAAGTAGCTCAAGCATTAAAATTAGCATTTGTGTGGGCGCGTGCTGTTCTGGCTGCTAATGCAAAATAATAATTCCCTGGGTCTGGACTTTTTCAGACCCAGATACTGTAATAGGTTTCTTTATAAAAATATCATTTCTGGTACATTTCTAGTACAAATTGTATGTCTATGTTTGAATAAATTAGCACAAATTGCTTCTGTGATGAATTGCTCAAGGAGTGTGAAGATAGGAAGACGGAGGATGCTATACTAAACATGCCTCATCTTGAATAATTGAAAAATAATGAAAGAAAATGGACATGGTGGTTTTGAAAAACAAATGCTCAAGCATATTAAATTGCAGTTAATAATCTCACAACTCAGAGAAAATGTTGGTCAAAATTTGTCATACCCAATTATGATCTTGTCTCATTGCTGCAACTCCCCAACAGGCTCGGGAGAGGCGAAGGTCGACTCATGCATCCCTCGAAACACCTGCCCGCTTAACCCGAAAGCAGACCGCAACAATGTGTAGTGGGAAACTGTTCAACCGACGACCGAAGTCAGCATGCAGGTATAACAGTATAACTTTAGACCGTACCCTCGCCCATACCCGGGCGCGAACCAGGGACCCACTGCACACATCAACAACAGTCACCCACGAAGCATCGTTACCCATCGCTCCACAAAAGCCGCAGCCCTTGCAGAGCAAGGGGAACTACTACTTCAATGTCTCAGAGCAAGTGACGTCACCGATTGAAACGCTATTTAGCACGCACCACCGCTAACTAAGCTAGCCGTTTCACATCCGTTACACAGGCGCCTGGCAAGCCACAAGGGTTCGCTAGAGCGTGATGAGCCAAGTAAAGTCCCCCCTCCGGCCAAACCTTCCTCTAACCCGGACGAAGCTGGGCTAATTGTGCGCTGCCATATGGGATTCCCAGTCACGGCCAGTTGTGACACAGCCTGGGATAAAACCCGGGTCTGTAGTGACGTCTCAAGCACTGTGACGCAGTGCCTTAAACTGCTGCGCCACTCGGGAGGCCTGGTCGAAACTTTTGACTGCCAAATTATCTGTACCCACTTCTAGGTCCGACTATAACAAATGGAAACAGTTACAAAAGCTACATAAGCAAAATAAAGCGGCCAAAGAATTTCAATTTTATATAAAAGTCCACTAAGAAAAGAATCCAATTGGATGAAATGAAAGGAAACAGCGAGAGATCCACACCATCAAATTTTATTCTGAGACCTCCGTCATTGTTCAAAGATATGTTCATTCTACACAGTAGACAGAATGGGCTAAAGAATCCAGCACAGCAGAAATAATGTGGGAGGCAAAATTCTTATCAGTCAATTTGAAATAATTTCTCGCAGAGTATCTGTAATTACCAGCGGCTTTGCTTTCCCTGGGCCTCACACAGTGTGGGTCACAACTTATAACACACAGATAGGTTAGCATGGATACCATCATCAGCTAATAATGTGGCTTCAAGGTAAACGAGTGGTACTAGAGTTTGAAAGAGAAAAGAGAGAGTAGGAATACTAGGTTTATTTCAATCAAAAGGACTGCCCAACAATCAGATATCTCATTAAAAATAAAACCTACTGTAGCATATTTCCTTCCTTCTATTGATGTCCTAGGGAAATGCAAAGACATTCAAAATAAATGTAAGGTATGGAGATGTCAGGGAGGATGTCATCTATTCTAGTGCTTTCTTTACCACTCAGAAAGCATTCACACCCCTTGACTTTTCCACATTCTGTTGTGTTACAGCCTGAATTTCAAATGGATTAAATTTCGATTTTTGTCACTGGCCTACATACAATACCCCATAATGTCAAAGTGGAATGATGTTCTTTCCCAAATTTTTCCAAATGAATTACAGATGAAAAGGTGAAAGGTATTCAATCCCTTTGTAATGGCAAGCCTAAATCAGTTCAGGAGTAACAAATGTGCTTAAAAAGTCACATAGTAAGTTGCATGGACTCCATGTGCAATAATAGTGTTTAACACATGCAATTATCTGTAAGGTCTGTAATTATCTGAATTTAAACACAGATTCAATCAAAAAGACCAGGGAGGTTTACCAATGCCTTGCAAAGAAGGGCACCTGTTGGTAGAGGGGTAAACATGAAAAGCAGACATTGAATATCCCTTTGACCATGGTGAAGTTATTATTTACACTTTAGATGGTGTATCAATACACCCAGCCACTACAAAGATACAGGCGTCCTTCCTAACTCAGTTGCCAGAGAGGAAGGAAACCGCTCAGGGGTTTCACCATGATGCCAATGGTGACTTTAAAACAGTTACAAAGCTTAATGTCTGTGATAGAAGAAAACTGAGGATGGATCAACAACATCGTAGTAACTCCAAAATACTGACCTTGATGACAGACTGAAAAGAAGGACACCTGTACAGAAAACAAAAATTCCAAAACATGCATCCTGTTTGCAACAAGGCACTAAAGGAAAACTCCCAAAAATGTGGCAAGGCAATTAACTTTTTGTCCTGAATACAAAGTGTTGTGTTGTGTTGGATTTGCCCCAAACATATTACTGAGTACCACTCTCCATATTTCAAGTGTGGTGGTGGCAGCATCAAGTATGGGTATGCTTGTAATCGTTAAGGACCGTTGATTTTTTCAGGGTGAAAAGAATGGAATGAAGCTAAGCACAGGCAAATTCCTAGAGAAAACCTGGTTCAGCTGGCTTTCCTCCAAACACTGGGAGATGAATTCAACTTTCAGAAGGAAAATAACCGAAAACACAACACCAAATCTACACTGGAGTTGCTTACCAAGAAGACAGTGAATGTTCCTGAGTGATCAAGCGACAGTTTTGACTTAAATTTACTTGAAAATCTATGGCAAGACCTAAAAATGGTTGCCTGGCAATGGTCTACAGTATTTAATCATTTTTGAATTTAGACTGTAACCATAGTAAGTCAAGGGGTATGAATACATTCTGACGGCACTGTGCAAATAACACATCCAAGTGTTCACAAGCTCATCCATTCCTTCTAAAACAGCCAGAGATTTCCATTAAGTCGATGCTTCAACCAGATGGTAAGCAAAAAAAATGAGCTCCTACAGATCGAGCTCTAAGATGTCACCCCACTCATCAAAACATTGCAGTGGAAATACAAGCTTATAGTAGGATGGCTCACTTGAGCCGTGCCAAACCATCAACCCACTCATTTATCAACATAATATTACTAGCTCATCGCCGACTCTCCCACACATTCCAGCATCCTCAGAGAGGCTCTATTTTTCTCAGATAATGGTCCAACAAGCAACATGGCCAGTATATTAATATGTAGTTGGAAAAGCAGGAGCTACCACTGGCCAGCCACCCTCCCTCCCACCCTCTCACCACTCCTGCTGCTTCCCTGACTCTCCACGCAGGACCATTCATTAACTTGACACATGTAGAGAGCGATTAGGATCACATTTGAACGTAGCTGAGGCAAATTTAACATGTCTGACTCTGAGGGGTTTCAATTGGGCCTGTGAGAGATCACAAGGGAATAGAACATATCCATCAGATGATGTGAAGGACCAGATATGTGTGTATCTACAGAGATGTGTGTCATGTCCTGCTTTTTCAGAGAGTAGGTCATCAGTCACATGGTGATCATGTCAGAATGGCAATGAGCATTCTTCAAAGCACACCTAGAAAGATCTGGGTATGGTCGGGGAGTAATCACTTATATTTTTAAGATCTGGGTATGGTCGGGGAATAACCACTTATATTTTAAAGATCTGGGTATGGTCGGGGAATAATCACTTATATTTTAAAGATCTGGGTATGGTCGGGGAATAATCACTTATATTTTAAAGATCTGGGTATGTTCTGGGAGAAATCACTTATATTTTAAAAGATCTGGGTATGGTCGGGGAGTAATCACTTATATTTTAAAGACCTGGTTATGTTCTGGGAGAAATCACTTATATTTTAAAAGATCTGGGTATGGTCGGGGAGTAATCACTTATATTTTAAAGACCTGGTTATGTTCTGGGAGAAATCACTTATATTTTAAAAGATCTGGCAGCAGCACAATAACCACATCATATTCATGATTCTTTCCTGTAGGTGCATAGACCTTCTGTGGAGCGAGTGAGAGAGAAAAACAGTGTAAATTTGTAACCTTAGAAACTGTTCCCTTGGAAACAAGAGGGGAAAGTGGAACTGCAAGTTGTGTAAGGAGAGAATAGATGAGGAGCACAGGATAACGAAGTTACATTTTAATTCACTGTCATCAAAGTTATGTAGAATTGTAGCAGACAAATAGGCAAAATAATTACAGGAACCAAGACAAATGGTGTACCAATGCCATAAACATGCAAGCATTGTCTCATCAGATTTGAAAGTACAAAATGGTCTACAGCAGGTACAAGCAAACACACCCAATGCCAATGTTCATGTGTATTTCTCTAGATGTAAGATATAACAGGCTAATACCTTGAGAAGTTGAGAAGTTGATTAATATATGTAGCCAGTGCTGTGTCATGTTGATGAACATCTTCTCCTAACAGAGCTATTTATAATGTGGCACGTGTAAACAATGCAGTGCCACCATACACCCCCTGGCACCCATCCATCCAGAGCTCTGTTTGTGAGAAAGAGACAGAGACACATTTAATCACCTCTTCGGGTTCATTACACACTTGGGCCAGCACCAGTTCATGTACAGTTCCTTAGATGAATGAGTGTGTGTGTGTGTGTGTGTGTTTGGCTTTAAATGTTTTCCATGTTTACCCATCCCTACTCTCTGCAAAGAAGAGCTGACATCAGAAGGAAGAAAATATAATTTTTGGCACCAATTTTAATTGGCTTTATTGCTGCAATAAATGAATGCAAGATGCAAATGTGCATGAATAAGTTACTAGATAAACCCATTTCACAGTACAACAGCTGGGAGTTGTTTCTCTCATTTCCATTTGAAATCGAAACGACATGAATGCACATATTTGCGCTCTAGCGCCATCTTAGAGAAGGATTAATCAAATAACCAGATTTGTAATAACTGCCTATCCCCTTCACACAAAACATAAATATCATGTCGATGGAGGATTGCCTCAGAGGCTACGGATGCCAATATTGGATTTACAGACTAGGCCTTTAAGGACAACAAAATCAGATCATCAAGAGATAGTCTTCTAAAACCCTGGGACATACTGAAGTCAAAACATAAACAGTCCTGCTACAGATAATCAAGCATACAGAATGCTGGATGGGTGACTGTGTTTTGTGGTCTCCGTCAATTGCTTAGTGTGTAATCCTTCTTGTGTTGTCAGCCTGCTGGTTGGCCTAATCAAGCAGCCATTTTTCTTGTAGGTCTCCTGTCATAGCCTTTCTGTATTGAGAGTGACACAGGCAGCCGGTGACTGCACTCCAGCACCACACACCGCCATGCACTCCCTGTCTCTTTGACAGTAACACAGTCCTGATACATCTCTTAAGAGACCCCAGAAACTCTGCTCTCTCCCTCCCTCTCTTGCTCCATCCCTTTCTCTCCCCACCTCTCTCAAT